>NC_133335.1:84950109-85197008 GCF_042186555.1 Aquarana catesbeiana | reverse complement strand
TCAGGACAGGAGGGACAATAATAGCGGGTGTCATGCCTATATCCGCGCTTGCTGTAGACACGACATCTTTTTTGGGGGGGGGGGGGGGTTCGTTGGGTAGGGTACTCGGAAGGACATAAAGAAAATGCCTCTCATGCAGCCGACTGCATTTGGTTGGGGATGTGAATGGGGGAAGTACGGGCGCTGCAGAAGTGGTGGGTTTCCAATTAGGATTGGCGAATGCAGCAGGAAGGGCATTATGGGCACGACGGGCCTGTGTTTGTCTTTTTGGTGGCAGCGGGACACTACTTGTGCTTGCCACCTCACCAGCTTGAACTGCACTTATGGGACTCGCCACGTCACCAAGTGTTACTGCAGTGCGGGTTTGACTACGACCGGGGTGTACTGGGCCGCTGGTGCTTGCCAGTTCACCAAAACGCTACAAAAAAACTGTTAGCGATCGCAGGGATCAGGCCTGACTCTGTGAACGCTGCAGTTATGCGTTTAGTGTTTTGTAAGTGTCAGTGATCGATCGATACTGCACTTGGGTGGGCTGGGCCGGGCGGAGGGGCAAAACGCAGGTGCTAACAGGTATCTGGGCTGATCCCGCTAACACTGCGTGTTTGGGAACCCTAAACTGCTGGGGACGCTAGTATAGATCTGATCGGATCAGATATTGATCCGTTCAGATACTATACCACTAAGGGAGGTGTACGGTGCGTGCTTGGATGTTAGCGGTACTGGCGCTAACCTGACGCTGCTGGGGCTGGTGCTTGCCAGTTCACCAAAACGCTACAAAAAAAAAAAAACTGTTAGCGATCGCAGGGATCAGGCCTAACTCTGTGAACGCTGCAGTTATGCGTTTAGTGTTTTGTAAGTGACAGTGATCGATCGATACTGCACTTGGGTGGGCTGGGCTGGGCCGGGTGGAGGGGAAAAAGGCAGGTGCTAGCAGGTATCTGGGCTGATCCCGCTAACACTGCGTTTTGGGAACCCTAAACTGCTGGGGACGCTAGTATAGATCTGATCGGATCAGATATTGATCCGTTCAGATACTAAACCACTAAGGGAGGCGTATGCTGCGTGCGTGGGTGTTAGCGGTACTGGCGCTAATCTGACGCTGCCTGGGGCGACGCATATCACCGCCGGGTGATCAGGGGGCTAAACCTTTATTCGGTAATAAACGGCGGGTGCCCTGACACTATAAAAATAAACGAACTAACCAGCGTCACCCGTAACACTTATACGGTGATCAGTGGTGAAAGGGTTAACTAGGGGGCAATCAAGGGGTTAAAACATTTATTAGATAGCATATGGGGGTTCCTGACGCTATAAAACGCTGACGGCGAACCTAAATATTTACCTCCCTAACTAGCGTCACCAGCGACACTAATACAGCGATCAGAAAAATGATCGCTTAGTGACACTGGTGACAGGGGGTGATCAAGGGGTTAAAACTTTATTAGGGGGGGTTAGGGGGGTACCCTAGACCTAAAGGGGGCTACACTCACTGCCCTAACACTGTAACTGTCACAAACTGACACCAATCAGTAATCAGAAAAAAAAAAAAAAAATACTGCTTGGTGTCAGTTTGTGACGGGGGGGGGGGGAGGTGTTTTATGTGCCTGGCATGTTCTACTGTGTGTGTTTGTGTTTTGTGCACTTACATGTCTTCTCTCCTCTGCGCTGGAACGGAAACTGCCAAGCCGAGGAGAGATGACATCACATCCTCTGCCTGTGTGAAACTACACACAGGCAGGGGAGGATTCCGATTGGCTGGGAGCGATCGCGAGGGGGGGGGGGGGGGGGCACGATCGGATGGTCTCCCCCTCGCCTCCCAACGCTCCCAGTGAAATGCCGACCGCCGCTGGCACGGGGGGGGGTCCGATTGGACCCCCAGCCCGCGGGAGGCAGATCACGTACAGGTACGTGATTCTGCCTGCCCGTGCCATTCTGCCGACGTATATCTACGTTAGGCGGTCGGCAAGTGGTTAAGAAAAGTTCCAGCAAAAGTGGTTTCCCTCGCAGGGGGTTTTTAATGCCAGCAACAAATAAAGGATATTCAGCCTCCTGGCTTACACATGCAGCATTGCAAACAAAAATACAGAGCCACCTGGCTCTCTTCAGCAGCAGACACACCACTGCTCAGGCTCCCACATGGAGCTCTCCTGACTACTGTCAGCAACCTCAGACTCAGGTCTCTGGCTTTTACCTTACAGTCTGCACTCTCTGGTTACTTCAGTGCACACCTGCACTCTTAGTGCCGGTTCACACAGGGGCGAGGCGAGGCGAGGCGACCTGCAAAACGACTTCTGCATAGAAGTCTATGCAAGTCGCCCCCAAAGTAGTACAGGAACCTTTTTCTAAGTCGCAGTGACTTGCGTCGCTCCTATTAGAACGGTTCCGTAGCACAGAACGGGAGGCGACTTGTCAGGCGACTAGGTCGCCTGACAAGTCGCCCCTGTGTGAACCGGCACTTAGGGTTCTTCAGTGCCTCTGGGTGGAGCCCAGAATCATGGTCCTGACTCTGCTATCAGGCCCACACACACCTGAACAATCAGAGTGCCAGTGAGTCCCAAAACCTGGACCCAGGACTGGGGATTTCATCCACCCGGATCTCTAAGAAATCCCCAGGCTCCAGATCCAAAACGGATTTTAGTAAACAAAACAATGAGGAAACTGAAAAGCCAGTTTTCTCCCAAATAAGAAAAATAAACTGGAGCCCCTCAACCTACCTGGTTGAGAATCCTGCATCCAAACACTGGTGGGGTACCACTCCACCACATATCCCCCTTGTTTCGACCCAGAGGGCGGAACACACAAGTTTCTTTGGCACCTCTGTGCCAGCTACCACCTCCTCTTATTTTTCTCAAACATTGTTTCTTCTGGATGTAATCCAGCAGCATACGCAGTGCAACTTTTAACAAGAGTAACAAATTCAGGAATAAACCATTCCTGTCCTGTTCTTTGTTCTGTACAGCTTGCCGCTCAGTGCTCCACCTAGTGGTACTCCGCAGTACCAGACAGTCAGACTGTGGAGGAGACGCACTAGTATAGATTGGCTGTACATCCCAAAGTTCAAGCATCTCTTTTAATGCTTTGGTTATAAACCAGGCCCTTGACTCCAGAACCAAGTCCTTCCATGACACTAGGGGTGCAGAAAAACTCACTTGCTGAGACTTGAAAAATTGCAACGTTTAATGGGACCTCCTCCCAGCTGGAGGTAAACACAGCCTGGTGCTCTACCAGAGCACTGCCAGGTACTGGACTTAGGGTTGCCACCTGTACGGGATTCACCCGGACAGTCTGGGTTCTGAATCATCTGCCCGGTTTTCAGATTGCCTGAAACCCGGACAGACCATTCTGGCAGAGGGGGAGCTTCATTAACATACTCGTCACTGTGGAGTCAGTCACAGCAGCAGTGTCATTTCTTCTCTCTAAATACACACACTGTGCTGGTGTGTGTGTTGGGAACCTGAAGCTCCCTTCTGTCTCCCCCTCCAGGCTCCTGCAGTCTCTGTTATCTCGGATCCCCCTCTCCAATCACTAGTGCCATGTTCTGAGAGAAGAGGGGGGCGGAGCTGAGGAGATCACTGGAGCTGCTGTTGGGCTGGCCGCTGCTCACTAGGAGGTGAGCTGATTTATTTATTTTTCTAAGGAAAGTTTCCTAGGGTGCAAAGTTCCAGGAGGATTTCTTTTGCATTGCATTGAAGGGTTAGGACAGGGAGAATCAGAAGAGACAGCAAGTGAGTGTGTGTGGGGAGGTGGGGGAAGAGTCTGCAGCCCATCACAGTATCTCCCAAGCAGCACACTTATCTATAGATACAAACATCCCCCATCCTCTGTCCAGATTACGTGATGTCATTTATGACCATTCACTTAACCCTGTGTGTATGTGGTGAGTCTACACCTCTGATTGTAGAGACTCAGAGCCTGGATAACACAGGGTTATATCAATGGCCATCAATTACCTTCACATATTCTGGACATACAGAATTCTGGGGGGGAGCATCTTATAACAGATTGTTTTCATTGAGTAGTATTGTTGTATATTTTAGTAGATGACCACAATAGCTTTTTTTTTTATTATAAACATTACTATCTGACCACTTCTCAGCCCCCAACTCCCCCAGCTTACATCAGACTACTTCATACAGATCACTCAGAGCTGCTTCCTACCCCCTGCTGAGGGACATCATTCCATGGTCACCCCACAGACACTGCAAGAAATCCCTCCCCATTCTGCCCCATCACACCCTCCGCACTCCTCTCCTTTACATACTGCCCCCGTCACACCCTCCGCACTCCTCTCCTTTACATACTGCCCCCGTCACACCCTCCGCACTCCTCTCCTTTACATACTGCCCCCGTCACACCCTCCGCACTCCTCTCATACCCCTCCAGAAATTTTATTTAATCACAAAACTATAATATATATATATATATATATATATAAATAAAAATTGCCGTTCATTGCATTGTACAGAGGTATTGAATTTAATGTGCTACACAAAAAAAAAATTGCCGTGCCCTGCTAAAGTGTTCGGGTTTGGCTTGATGAAAAGGTGGCAACCCTAACTGGACTCATACCCAACTTCTCAGGCTCAGCATCAGTGAACTGTTCCAGAACATTACCAGTGACAACGTCACTTTGACACTCCAGGTCAACCTCAGTTTTGTGCATCACGGACAATGTCTCTGCTGTGCGCTCACCCTTATTTGGTTCATCCTGCTCACGAGAGTTAACCCCTGCAGCAGCCATTGTGCCCTCAGGTATAAGCTGTTCTGCAGTCCCTCCTGCTGGCACAGCAGAAACCACGTCCACCTTATTTTTGTGCATAAAAGCCTTATCTATCAGGGAGATAAGATTTCCCAATCCATTGTAGCTGTGCTCCATTCACCAACGCTCCTCAGCACTGGTCCATCCGCCCAGAGAGACACATTAGAATAGACAGGCTTATGCCCCGTACACACGGTCGGACTTTGTTCGGACATTCCGACAACAAAATCCTAGGATTTTTTCCGACGGATGTTGGCTCAAACTTGTCTTGCATACACACGGTTACACAAAGTTGTTGGAAAATCCGATCGTTCTAAACGCGGTGACGTAAAACACGTACGTCGGGCCTATAAACGGGGCAGTGGCCAATAGCTTTCATCTCTTTATTTATTCTGAGCATGCGTGGCACTTTGTCCGTCGGATTTGCGTACACACGATCGGAATTTCCGACAACGGATTTTGTTGTCGGAAAATTTTATAGCCTGCTCTCAAACTTTGTGTGTCAGAAAATCCGATGGAAAATGTGTGATGGAGCCTACATACGGTCGGAATTTCCGACAACAAGGTCCTATCACACATTTTCCGTCGGAAAATCCGATCGTGTGTACGGGGCATTAGTTGCAGATTCATTACCCAAATTACAAATCATGTCAGATTGTGGTAACACAGGTTTTAACACAGCAGGTTGCAATACACCATATTCACCACCTTGCTCGGCTGGTGCTTCATAATCCTCACACACCTTTGCATTTTTCATAGGTTGGGTTAACCCACTGTTTACCTGCACATTTTTATTACTAGCTGCTTGTACTAACACACTACCATTACATGGTACAATTCCACTCTGTCCCACCAGAGTGACATCGCAGTTGTCCAGGGCAACCTCCGACTCCAATACATGAAGTTCCCTGGAGATTTCTGGGGACAACTGTGCTTACCACCAGTTGCTACAGGCAATGGCCCATTTGTGATAACTTTGGCTCTGAAAGAACCTTGGGTTTGCCCAACAGCAGCAAACTTTTCATTAACACTTATAGCATTTTTAGCTCTTGCAGGCTGTCCTAGCCCACTGCCAACTTGAGACTGACAGTCATTAGACACAACACATTTAGTCATCAGCACAGGTTTTGTTTGGACTTTAACCCCTGCATTCCCACTGGGTAGGGAAAAGTCATTTTCAAGCACACATTCAGTGGCCCCACTAACTGGGATCACTCTGACATCATGGACAGTCTCGTAAGCAGTCCTTTTATACATGAAATCAGCAGTTCCAGCCATAATTTCATTAACCACTTCAGCCCCGGAAGGTTTTACCCCCTTCCTGACCAGAGCACTTTTTACAATTGGGCACTGCGTCGCTTTAACTGCTAATTGCGCGGTCATGCAATGCTGTACCCAAACGAAATTTGCGTCCTTTTCTTCCCACAAATAGAGCTTTCTTTTGATGGTATTTGATCACCTCTGCCGTTTTTATTTTTTGCGCTATAAAACGGAAAAAGACCGAAAATTTTGAAAAAAAAAAAAAAAAAAGATATTTTCTATTTTTTGTTATAAAAAAAAAAATCCAATAAACTCAATTTTAGTCATACATTTAGGCCAAAATGTATTCGGCCACATGTCTTTGGTAAAAAAAAAAAAAAAAATGTCAATAAGCTTATATTTATTGGTTTGTGCAAAAGTTATAGCGTCTACAAACAAGGGTACATTTTCTGGAATTTTCACAGCTTTTAGTTTATTACTGCCTATGTCATTTCTTGAGGTGCTAAAATGGCAGGGCAGTACAAAACCCCCCCAAATGACCCCATTTTGGAAAGTAGACACCCCAAGGAAATTGCTGAGAGGCATGTTGAGCCCATTGAATATTTATTTTTTTTGTCCCAAGTGATTGAATAATGACAAAAAAAAAAAAAAATTTACAAAAAGTTGTCACTAAATATGTGGAATTGGACCCCAAAATACATTCAGCTGCTTCTCCTGAGTACGGGGATACCACATGTGTGGGACTTTTTGGGAGCCTAGCCGTGTACGGGGCCCCGAAAACCAAAAAAAGTGAGGTCTGCAAAATACTCACTATACCTCTCAGCAAATAGCTTGGGGTGTCTACGTTCCAAAATGGGGTCATTTGGGGGGGGGGGGGGGTTTGTGCCACCTGGGCATTCCATGGCCTCCGAAACTGTGATAGGCAGTGAAGAGTGAAATCAAAAAATTTACGCCCTTAGAAAGCCTGAAGGCGGTGCTTGGTTTTCGGGGTCCCGTGCGCGGCTAGGCTCCCAAAAAGTCCCACACATGTGGTATCCCCATACTCAGGAGAAGCAACAGAATTTTTTTTTTGGTGTAATTTCACATATCCCCATGGCATGTTTGAGCAATATATCATTTAGTGACAACTTTGTGCAAAAAAAAAAAAAAAAAATTGTCTCTTTCCTGCAACTTGTGTCACAATATAAAATATTCCATGGACTCGACATGCCTCTCAGCAAATAGCTTGGGGTGTCTACTTTCCAAAATGGGGTCATTTGGGGGGGTTTTGAACTGTCCTGGCATTTTATGCACAACATTTAGAAGCTTCTGTCACACATCACCCACTCTTCTAACCACTTGAAGACTAAGCCCTGACACTTTTTGATTGCATGAAAAAATTATTTTTTTTTGCAAGAAAATTACTTTGAACCCCCAAACATTATATATTTTTTTTAAAGCAAATGCCCTACAGATTAAAATGGTGGGTGTTTCATTTTTTTTTTTTCACACAGTATTTGCGCAGCGATTTTTCAAACGCATTTTTTGTGGAAAAACCACACTTTTTTAAATTTTAATGCACTAAAACACACTATATTGCCCAAATGTTTGATGAAATAAAGATGATCTTAGGCCGAGTACATGGATACCAAACATGACATGCTTTAAAATTGCGCACAAACGTGCTGTGGCAACAAAATTAATACATTTTTAAAAGCCTTTACAGGTTACCACTTTAGATTTACAGAGGAGGTCTACTACTAAAATTACTGCCCTCGATCTGACGTTCGCGGTGACACCTCACATGCATGGTGCAATTGCTGTTTACATTTGACGCCAGACCGACGCTTGCGTTCGCCTTAGCGCGAGAGCAGGGGGGACAGGGGTGTTTTTTTTTTTTTTTTTTTTTTTTTTTTTTTTTCCCCCTTTATTATTTTTTTGCTTTTTTATCTTATTTTTAAACTGTTCCTTTCATTTTTTTTTTATTTTTTTTTTTTTTAATCATTTTTATTGTTATCTCAGGGAATGTAAATATCCCCTATGATAGCAATAGGTAGTGACAGGTACTCTTTTTTGAAAAAATTGGGGTCTATTAGACCCTAGATCTCTCCTCTGCCCTCAAAGCATCTGACCACACCAAGATTGGTGTGAAAAAATGCTTCCCCAATGGCGCTGTTTACATCCGGCGAAATCTAAGTCATAAAATGCTCGTAGCTTCTGGTTTCTTAGACCATAGAGATGTTTGGAGCCACTCTGGTCTCTGATCAGCTCTATGGTCAGCTGGCTGAATCACCGGCTGCATTCTCAGGTTCTCTGTTGAGACAGGAGAGCCAGAGAAAAACACGGAAGGGGGGGGGGGCATTCCCTCCCACTGCTTGTAAAAGCAGTCTAGAGGCTAATTAGCTGCTAGGATTGCTTTTACATGAAAGCCGACCGCTGGCTGAAAAGAATGATACCAAGATGATACCTAAACCTGCAGGCATCATTCTGGTATAACCACTCAAATTCGTGAATGGCGTACCTGAAGACAAAAAAATGGTTAACAATAAAGCACAGTAAACGGTAAAGTATAAAAAATTGCATACCTGAAAAGCAAACATGATAAAACATAATACCAATAAAACATTGCAGAATAGAATACAGTAAAAAAAGAGCAGAACAATGGAGAGAGAATAGAGAGAGAGAGAGAGAGAGAGAGAGAGAGAGAAAACAATAAAACGACAACTATTTTTTTTTTATTTTTGTTTGTTTTTTTTTTTTTGTAACTGTAACTTTTATAACTGTAACTGGTTCCAGGTTCAGGTCTCTCAAAATTCGATGGCATCTTGGGAGACCCTGTGAAAGTGTGCCTAGTCTGTGCAATGCTGTACCCTACGCTAATACTCAACTAGTGTATGGTAGCGTTCAAAACATTCACCAATGCAAAGACCAGGATTGTCAGGACAGGAGGGACAATAATAGCGGGTGTCACGCCTATATCCGCGCTTGCTGTAGACACGACATCTTTTTGGGGGGGGGTTCGTTGGGTAGGGGTACTCGGGAGGACATAAAGAAAATGCCTCTCATGCAGCCGACTGCATTTGGTTGGGGATGTGAATGGGGGAAGTACGGGCGCTGCAGAAGCGGTGGGTTCCCAATTAGGATTGGCGAATGCAGCAGGAAGGGCACTATGGGCACGACGGCCTGTGTTTGTCTTCTTGGTGGCAGCGGGACACTACTTGTGCTTGCCACCTCACCAGCTTGAACTGCACTTATGGGACTCGCCACGTCACCAAGTGTTACTGCAGTGCTGGTTTGACTACGACCGGGGTGTACTAGGCCGCTGGCGCTTGCCAGTTCACCAGAACGCTACCAAGAAAACTGTTAGCGATCGCAGGGATCAGGCCTGACTCTGCGAATGCTGCAGTTATGCGTTTAGTGTTTTGTAAGTGACAGTGATCGATCGATACTGCACTTGGGTGGGCTGGGCTGGGCGGAGGGGCAAAACGCAGGTGCTAGCAGGTATCTGGGCTGATCCCGCTAACACTGCGTTTTTGGGAATCCTAAACTGCTGGGGACGCTAGTATAGATCTGATCGGATCAGATATTGATGCGTTCAGATACTATACCACTAAGGGAGGTGTACTGTGCGTGCGTGGGTGTTAGCGGTACTGGCACTAACCTGACGCTGCCTGGGGCTGGTGCTTGCCATTTCACCAAAACGCTACCAAAAAAACTGTTAGCGATCGCAGGGATCAAACGCTGCAGTTATGCGTTTAGTGTTTTGTAAGTGACAGTGATCGATCGATACTGCACTTGGGTGGGCTGGGCCGAGCCGGGCGGAGGGGCAAAATGCAGGTGCTAGCAGGTATCTGGGCTGATCCCGCTAACACTGCGTTTTTGGGAATCCTAAACTGCTGGGGACGCTAGTATAGATCTGATCGGATCAGATATTGATCCGTTCAGATACTATACCACTAAGGGAGGTGTACGGTGCGTGCGTGGGTGTTAGCGGTACTGGCGCTAATCTGACGCTGCCTGGGGCGACGCATATCACCGCCGGGCGATCGGGGGGCTAAACCTTTATTCGGTAATAAACGCGGGTGCCCTGACACTATAAAAAATAAACAAACTAACCAGCGTCACCCGTAACGGTTATACAGTGGTGAAAGGGTTAACTAGGGGGCAATCAAGGGGTTAAAACATTTATTAGATAGTATATGGGGGTCCCTGTCGCTATAAAACGCTGACGGCGAACCTAAATATTTACCTCCCTAACTAGCGTCACCAGCGACACTAATACAGCGATCAGAAAAATGATCGCTTAGCGACACTGGTGACGGGGGGGTGATCAAGGGGTTAAAACTTTATTAGAGGGGGTTAGGGGGGTACCCTAGATCTACAGGGGGCTAATACTCACTGCCCTACCACTTCTAACTGTCACAAACTGACACCATGCAGTAATCAGGAAAAAAAAAAAAACAGCTTGGTGTCAGTTTGTGACGGGGGGGGGGGGGGGAAATCGGGGGTGTTTAGTGTGCCTGGCATGTTCTACTGTGTTGTGTAGTATTTTACACTTACTCAGATGTCTTCTCTCCTCGGCGCTGGAACGGAAACTGCCAAGCCGAGGAGAGATGACATCACATCCTCTGCCTGTGTGTACTATACACAGGCAGGGGATGTTTCTCATTGGCTGGGAGCGATCGCGAGGGGGGGGGGGCCACGATCGGATTGCCTCCCCCTCATCTCTTCTGATCGCTCCTAGACATATGCCGACTGCCGCTGGCACCGGGGGGGGGGGGGGGGGGGTCCGATCGGACCCCCCCCCCCCGCGGGAAGGCAATTACGTACCAGGTACGTGATTTTGCCTGCCCGTGCCGCTCTGTTCACGTATATATGCGTGAGGCGGTCGGCAGGTGGTTAAAGACAGTCTTACCCACCGCAGTAGTTGGGGGTCACCATCTTCATTTGAGTACGTTGTCTTACGAACCAATCCTCTGCTGCACTTTTACTGGCCAACTCCCCCTGGTGACCACGGGATGAAACAGGTATCTCCCACTGTTTAGCAGCCCTTGCAGGAACAACAGGAAACTCCTTGTTGCTAGGGGTGACTGAAAACATATTTGCACAGGAATCTGGGCCTGCAGGCAAAACCTTTTGCTCAGCAACATTATCTCCAGCCGTATCCCTTAATCTAGGGCAAGAAAATATGCCATGCCCCAGCTGGCCACATTCCAGGCATGGTACTGGACGATTTTTTTCCAAAGCGCTTCTCTCCTAGTGATTCCCAGCTGGCTGGAACGCACAGGCCTCTTGGTGGGGACGCTGAGCAAAATCTCCACTGCAGCTCCTCCTTTCCGGCGCCGCTTTCACTCTCGTTGCCATGGGAAACTGCACTCTCCCAGTAGAGCTTTGCTGGCTCTCCCCAACATGCTGTATCAGATCCTGCTTAAGCCACTTGCCACGATCCTTATTAGACATAGCCCATAGTACACAGACCACCCGATTGGCTTCCTCTGCATTGGGGCAGCTATGGGCAACCACTCTCGGTCTCAGCCTTTGATCAGCCTCTATTCTGGCACATAACACAGGCTTCCCTCCGCTGGACCCTGTCTCAAGCTGTGTCACTTTCACACTTTACGCAACAGCTGCTGGTTTAACTGCAGCAGCGTTGCCAGGGGCAACACCACCTATCTCCCAGGTATGGACATCCGGCAGCTTTCTCTTTGTATAGAAGGTTGGCTTGCCTTCCACTTTAGCTTGGTCCATTCCTGCTAGGTACCGCTTGCACCAATCCACTGCAGATTCAAACGCTGGTGGACTCTCCATAACAGCAGTCACCTGTGCACTCATTGCACCAGTGTTGCTAGGGACAACCCCAGCCCCTTTTCTTCTTGGTAAACTCAGATCAGGCATGTATGGGGCTCGTTCCGGTGGTAACAACCCCTCCAGCCACAGAGCTCTGTCTCTCATCTCTGCAAACCTTGCTTCTTTTAGGAGCTTTGATTGCCCCATACTTAGTCACTCCAGAACAACTTTGCACAGTCCAGGAAAAATTAAGCACTGTCTCTTTAAAGCAAGTTGCTTTTCTCAGCTGCACACACAAATTTTTGCTGTCTCATTCACACAAACACAGTTCATATAAAACAGATGAACTCACTTTTTTTCAGGGATCTCCAGTTCTGCCCGCATTCCAACACCACTTGTGAGGTTTGGGGGGTTGTTTAGCTCAAGTGTAGCACCCGCTAGCGAGAACAGTCCACACAGATAATTCCTTTTCAGGGCTTTTTGGCCCACTTTTATTAAAGAAAAACAAAGTTCCAGCAAAAGTGGTTTCCCTCACAGGGGGTTTTTACCGCCAGCAACAAATAAAAGGATATTCAGCCTCCTGGCTTACACATGCAGCATTGCAAACAAAAATACAGAGCCACCTGGCTCTCTTCAGCAGCAGACAAACCACTGCTCAGGCTCCCACATGGAGCTCTCCTGACTACTGTCAGCAACCTCAGACTCAGGTCTCTGGCTTTTACCTTACAGTCTGCACTCTCTGGGTTCTTCAGTGCACACCTGCACTCTGACTACTTCCTTGCAAGCCTGGACTCCTGGAGACCTCCTGTTTCTCTGGGTGGAGCTCAGAATCATGGTCCTGACTCTGCTATCAGGCCCACACACACTTGAATAATCAGAGTGCCAGTGAGTCCCAAAACCTGGACCCAGGAAAGGGATTTCATCCCACCCGGATCTCTAAGAAATCCCCAGGCTCCAGATGCCAAAACGGATTTTAGTAAACAATGAGGAAACTGAAAAGCCAGTTTCCTCCCAAATAAGAAAATAAACTGGAGCCCCTCAACCTGCCTGGTTGAGAATCCTGCATCCAAACACTGGTGGGGTACCACTCCACCACAACGGGTATCCCCATCGATCAGGCCTTGTTGGAATGCCCAGTCGATAATGGACACATATTGAGATCTGGCTTCGATCAGTTTTTCAGGTGGAACTTGCTGGTACCATTCCTGATTGTCGAGTATGTTGTGGCACATATTAATGTACGCATCTTTGTCCATCACCACCACGTTTCCTCCTTTATCGGATGGTTTGATTACTATATCCTCTCTTTGCATGATGTTATTTAATGCTACTTGTTGTGCTAGTGATAAATTATTGGTCGCATATTTGGGGAACTGCATAGCTTCAATTTGTTTAGTGGTTTGTTTGAGGAAGGCCCAGACTGCTGGGCATGTTTGAAGGTTGGGAAACTTCTGGGACTTGGCCTTGAATTTAGGTGGTACAGAGGGTGTTGCTATAGAGGGTCCCTCCTCTGATGAAGAATCTTGAGAGTTGTCATATCCCTCATTTTCATCCAGTAACTGGATCAGTGTCTTAAGGGATCTAAAATCTTGGACTTTGAATCCCTTGTATAGATCTTCCTCTTTCTTTGTCACCCTTCCCCTATCAGTATCGAAGATATGTTTGTACGTTAAATTTCTTGCAAAAATATGTAGATCTTTAACCAGAGTAAATTTATCAATTCTTTGTGATGGGCAGAAACTAAGTCCCAATTTCAATACTTCAAATTCTATAGGTGAAAGTTGGTACGAAGAAAGGTTGATGACATCTAGTCCCGATTTGCTGTGGACTGTTTGATGCCAAACGGGTCCATCTCCCCTGTTCTTTGTGTCATTGGGGTTGCTGGAGGGTTGGAGGTGGGGCCTAAAGGGGCCGAACCTACGTTGGAATTGCGTTCTAGATTCGATTTGGGTACAGCACCCAAGTCTCGTGGTGGTAGTGGTTCATTATCCTGTACATCTCCAAACATAAGGAAGGAAGCAGTGGTTCCTGAAAAGGAATCACTGTGGGCTCCCTCCATTAAGTCTGAGTATGAGTTATTGGGAGGATGTCTTGATGGAGAGACAATACGTTTTTTGTTAGTGCCTCCTTGAGATTGATGATCATTACTATTGCCACGTTTAGGTAAACGCCCTTTTCCATGTGAGCCTCATGTAGATTTCGTAGCTGGTTTATGGGAGGAGATGGATGATGACGATACAGAAATCTCAGAGTCAGATTTATATGGTGTCATAAAGTTTGTGTTCATCCGATATTGTCTACCTCGTTTGTTACTCTGGCCTCTGTGCCATTGATATGCATATCCTCCCGAAAATGCCAAATTGTCCTTATAAAATTTAGTATCTATTTTTGTGACAATATTTTTATTGTAATTTTCCAGGTACTGTAGTAAATCACGTTCTCTCCTCTTGAATTCAGTACTGGTGGTATTATAATGGCCACTTTCTCTGAGCATCTCTATTTCTCTATCTAATTCCATCAAATCTTTACTATATTTTATCTTTCAACATTGAGATCAGGTTTGCTGAACATTTGTTAAGATTTTGTTCCCATTCCTCTTTAAAGGGTTTATCAGTTACCTCAAACGATGGAAAGATTTGTATTCTAAGTCCCTGGGGGCTTATTTTCTCTTTTAGATAGCGATCAAGGAAGCGGACATGCCATCCCAGGTTGGATTTTTTCTCCATTAGCCTTTTGAGCTTCAGAAAGAAAGCATCAAGGCTCACTGCCGTTTGTGAGTGAGAAGTACAGGTGCTTTGTATATTATCTAGGAATTGATCCCAGCTTGGTCCTGAAAATTGTGACATTAGAAGACCGAATAGGGGAACTAACAGATGTGATAGGAGAAAAAAAGAAAAAAAAAAAAAAAAAGGAATTATAAATGTGTGCCTGAAAAAGTAATGCCTATGGATAATGGAAGGAAGTATTCCCCAATAGATATCAGCAGGTATATAGATTCTAGGTCAGAAAATCCCCAAAAAATATCAAAATTGGGGTATATACAACCTGAAACAGTCCAAAAACCAACAACCAAGGGTTTTACACCCACGTAGAATATAGCGATTAAGAAAGTAAATGGTTGGACTTGTTTACAGGGAAAACAGAGACAGAACTCCCAATCCCTAAATAGCAAACCAAAAAATGTTTTGCCTAAATAGATTGGTCTCTGTTCATATGACTCTTTAGCTTTAAGCAAATGTATTATTCTCTTTTACTATTGCGATTTCTTGTGGGACCATTGAGTGACCTCTCTGAGTTGGTGCCGCTGTGTGCGTTGCTTGGTTTGCATACAGCCTTAGACGGGGATTCGGACGTACCTGCCTACGAAGACGGAGCTTTCTGTCCGCCCTCCTATGCTCCTCAAGCTTTTTAGCGTAGTGTGGGCAGTGCGTGCGCACCTTCTATGGGGGGGTGCGCATGCATCTCTGCA
Organism: Aquarana catesbeiana; assembly: GCF_042186555.1. Lineage (NCBI taxonomy): Eukaryota > Metazoa > Chordata > Amphibia > Anura > Ranidae > Aquarana > Aquarana catesbeiana. The sequence continues at coordinate 85,181,754 of NC_133335.1, read as the reverse complement.
GGGACGTCTGGACCGGAAGTGATTCCGGAGGTCGTGTTTGACCTTTTCACTTCTGGTAGGACTGTGCAGACTTAAGATGGGGACGCTGGAGATAAAATTTTCCGACAACAAAATCCGATCGCGTCAATTCCGACCATGTGTGGCCTGTTCCGACGCACAAAGTGCCACGCATGCTCAGAAGAAATTCCGACACGGGACAGTTCGTTCTGGTAAACTTAGCGTTCGCAATGGATACAGCACTTTCGTCACGCTGCAATGTAAAAAATGGTTTAATACAGCGCACTCTCTTCTTCTTTATAATGTGACAAGAATGAAGTAGTTTTGCTGCTCATATTCACACACACGTCTCACAAAGTTTTATTTGTGTTTTTTTAGTGGGATTCCCTGAATATATTGTTATTAGTTGTCACATCTGACAGTTTTATATTTTTTATGTTTTTTTTTTTTTTGATTTTAAGCATTTTTTTTTCTTTAATGTTTGGATTTTTTCCAAGGCTGATCTTTGTTCAATGTTATTTTTATTTTTACTCCAGAATATTTTTGTGTGTGTTTTGTGTGTCAAGTTACCCCAACACCATTGATATCTTTTATTATTTAATCTCAAGGAGATTGTTTGTTGTTAGTGACCCTTGTTCATTTCACATTGTATATTTGAAATGTACCTGAATCCTCACAAACCAACTGTCATTTTTGAAGTAAAACACATAGGAGAGTATAATTCAAAACAAAAATCCTTTATTAAGGGATCAGAACCAAACAAAGAGGAAGGCAACACTGGATCAACAGCAGAAATTAGTGAAGCCTGGGACCCCCACGGCAGACATCAATTCTTAAACATCAAAATTGGTGGCCTGAGGAGTCCATATGTAAGGGAGGGCAGTCTGGTCCGGGATTCACAGAGACTCGGATAGCAGCAGATGACATCTGTGTCCGCAGGCTGTGGTACCACAAGAGGCTGCATCTTTTGGCCGACCAGACTGGATCCAGGGCAATCACTCTCTGGTCTTCCTTTCACACTTCCTTCCGGGCTGTGGCTGTGCAGTTGGAGATGTGGCAGGAGGAGGAGTAGGACCTGGAGGAGGAGTAGGACCTGCAGGAGGAGGAGGAGGACCATCCCAAAGCTGTGTGTGAGGTGTAATTTGGCCCCTCACACCTTTCGCCAGAGCCTCAGATATGAGGGCCTCACACATGGCTTTTTGGCCCTCCTTCATCCTCTGCATTTTATATGCTATGAATGCAGCAATGTTCTCCTGCCTGGTGTGTGGTGCTCCCAGGACCTCTGTAGCCCTACAAAAGAATCTGATAGCCGCCTCCTCTAGGCCACTCCTCCTACTGCCACTTTCTGTTTCCAGGGGGGATGGAGGGACCTGCAGATCAGCCAGCCGGCTCGGCCCGGCCACCTCCTGGCTGAGACTTCCCTGTGTATGAAAAAGGGACATAGTTGTAATGTTTTGCATCATCAATCACAATCCTTAATTAGTACTCCCAACTAACATATAGTTCACATCATTGATTGGACAAGCAGAAATATTTAGAGGAATGCTATACCTGGCTCAATCTGGGCTCCTCCACATGCGGCCTGGAAGGCCCAGGTTGGGCGTCCGAAGCCTCAACCGGGGGGAAGGAAGCGTGGAAGGAAGACTGGAGAGGGATGGCCTGGGTTCAGTCGTAGTACAACATCCTGGGGACATAGATGTCACCTGCTGCTCCGGATCTCTGTGAATCCAGGACTTTATTGCGCTCCCTCAGATATGTGCTCCTCAGGCCACCAATGAAAATCTTTAAAAAAGTGATGTCTGCCGTGGGGATCACCTGCTTCACAATTTCACACAATTGCTCCAGTGCTGCCTTCCTCTTTGCTTGGTTCTTGTAATGGGGGTGTTTAATCTCCCACAGACAGGGCAGCTCACTTAGCATCTCTATGAAGACTGAAATGAAGTCCTTATCTTTCAGTACCATATCCATGTTCACTGCAAGACACAACACAAGACAAAGCCTAATGTCACACAAAACTCCCTTAATCTTGTTACAATATAGGCCTCAATCTAGAAGCAGTATAGGCCCAAGTTTGACTCTTACCTTCGTTCTTACGATCGCCGCGTCCAATGCTCCTTCCTCCGCTCACAGATCAAACGTAATATGCACATGCTCCGCCCGCCCCTGACGTTCTTTCTAGTGTATTCCCCACCCCTTTTCGTTCGGCGCAGTGGGGGAAGAGCATGATGGCGGACATACAGCAGGTGCGGGCTAATTGTAGCAACGAGGAGGAGGAGGAGGAAAGGGCGGATCCAGGCACGTCCCGATCCAGAAGGAGACGTTTTAAGGCCACAAATATGTCGTTTGGGGAGATATTGGAGATGGTCGACATCATGAGGAAGTCCGACTATGACGGAAAATATGGGCCTTACCCCAACCCGAATGACCAAGATCATGGCGAAAGTGGTCAGGAGTCTAGAGCGGAATTTCGGGGTACGAAGGCCTAAAGATCAGCTCAGGAAGCGGTGGTCGGACCTGAAGTTGAGAGAGCCAGAGCAGTACCGAAAGATCCGGAGAGTGCTGCAAAAAAGTAAGTAGTTGTGCTGTGTTCCTATTCTTTCTGTCTTTATTACGTTCGTTCTGCTCCATATGCTTTTATTAGTTGTAACGTTTCAAAAGGTCAACTTTAATGTTCATGGGCACATTATTCGTTCGTATCAAACATTTTTCTTTCGGCCTCTAGAAAACCATTGTTTAGGCCATATGCATTTTCACACATTTTTGGGGGCCTACTTGGATGCCAAATATTTGTTTGTGGAGATGGGTTTGTTACTAGAATGAAATGCAAACTAGATTGTGTGTAAGGAGAGGACACTGAGCAGATGTTTTCACATCTGGACACTGGAGCACTAGTGTGGGACACAAGAACACCATTTTTATTAGGGGGGGCCACACAGGTGCTCCAGTGTATACTATAGGGGGGTTACATCTGTGAAGCTTGTACCAAACAGGTAAAGTATTGCAGCTTGACAAAGGGCAATACTCTGCTAAAATAGACAATTGTACCCCACTTCCGAGCAATGTTTCCTATTTCTAGTTCTGCCATCAAATATCTGTGTGCTAAGTATACCATTTTTGTTTTACATAGGGGATAAAAGACTCGGAGGACACCCCTCATCCGAGGAGACCAGAGACCCCCCCCCCCCTCTGGAAGAAGGGGAAATACCCCCAACCCAAGAAGCTGAGCAGGAGGAAGAAGAAGATGTGGTGGAGATTGGCACCACAACAGGTGAGTGTCTGCGACCACAGACTCAGGTAAAAGAGATGGCTGGTGGCAGATTTTTGAGACCTTTTTTTTTGTTCTTTATCTCTTTTTAGGTGATCGTGATCCAGAACGCTTTACATCTGAAAGTGCCCAGATCCTGATCGGGGAGATCATGGGGTGTAATCTCCAATTGCAAAACATCCAGCAACAAATCACTGATGTTATTAAAAAAAATAATAACATCATTGATGTTTTGGGGCGAATTTAAACCCCACAAAATCACCTGTTTTATCGTACCAAAATTTTTTAAATGTTTAGAAAAGCCAAATTTGGAGGATGCACACAGTGTGCCAACATGTGCTATCTGCCATCACGGGATATCAATGGACGCGTTTTGGGGGGTGCAACCCCTTCCTCAATTATAAAGTAGCGTTGAGGAAGGGCTTGCTCCCCCCAAACATGTCCCTTGATCCCCCCTGATGGCAGATAGCACATGTTGACATTCGTAAATTGGTGTGCATCTTCCAAATTTGGCTTTTCCAGGGGTGATTTCCCCCCATCTGAACGCTATATCAAACCCAGTTCCTAAATACTGATGTCTGATATAGCCTTCAGGTTTTACCTAATGTGAACTTTGTAAGTTCAAGTTTTTTGGCTTTCTTGTTGGTTTTACACAGGCCTGTTTTATCTGAAATGGATATTTTGATTTTTCATAATGCTACTGCAAACATTGTTATACAACAAACATGTTGGTTTGTTTTAAAAACCTTTAGGAAATGCACATGTGATTGTGCACGTATAAAAAAGTGCCTTACTCAAGAATGTGTGGATTATTGTCTCAACACTACAACACTTTTGGGGTGATGTAATTGCTGTTTTATGCAAAAATGGGGGTTATTTCCTAAGGGCAAATCCTCTTTGCACTACAAGTGCAGGTTCAGTGCAGTTGCAAGTGCACTTGTAGTGAAATGTGTTTTTGCATTTGGGAAGTACCAGCCAACACTGTTTTTTATAAGGTTACCCAATCACGACATTTTCTGCACTCAACACATTTCTGTCAGGGTCAGCTAAAACAAACACAAGCAGTAAATGTCCACCAAGAATTTCTTTTGGTTGTTTTTTATTTGAAAAAGGTGTCACAGATTGTCTGGCATATTGATAGCCCCCCTACCCGCAAAGAACTCCAGGTAGCGTAACCGGACATCACGGGCATTCAGGGAGGGCAAGCCAGGACGGCCACTTTCAAGCGCCGTCAGTGTTGATGGATTAGGGATTCCGGCCTCAGGCCCAACTGAGCCAGCATAGTTGGCTGAATGTTTTCTTAAAAAATTATGGAGAACACAGCAGGCAAGTATTATATGGTTCAGTTTATACTCCGCCATATGGATGGGTGTCAGAAATAATCGGAACCGGCTGGCCAGGATTCCAAATGTGTTCTCCACCACTCTTCGGGCTCTGGCCAGCCGGTAATTAAAAACCCTCTGTTCCGGGGTGAGGGTCCTCATCGGGAATGGCCGCATCAGGTGGTCCCCCTGCGCAAATGCTTCATCAGCAACAAACACAAATGGGAGACCTTCAACATTGTCCTCTGGAGGTGGCAAGTCCAAGCTGCCATTCTGGAGACGCCTGTAGAACTCCGTCTGGGCGATCACTCCACCATCGGACATCCGGCCATTCTTCCCCACGTCCACATACAAGAACTCGTAATTAGCCGACACCACCGCCAACATCACTATACTATTAAACCCCTTGTAATTATAATAATACGACCCCGAGTTGGGTGGTGGGATGATGTGGACGTGTTTCCCATCAATTGCCCCTCCGCAGTTAGGAAAGTCCCACCGCTGGGCAAAGTGGGAGGCCACAGTCTGCCATTCCTGTGGCGTTGAAGGAAACTGTTGAGGGAAAAAAAATAAACCTTACTATTTTTTCACAGAAACATGGCAAGCAGATTAGACACAAACATTATTGGGGCAACCTCCAGATAGCATTTACTAAGGGGAATTTAACAAGGCCAAAGTATAAGGTACACCTATCATATTCCCCCTCCCCCCTCTCATGGGCCATTTCTAACATTATAGGGGGGGGAACTCTTGGACAGGTAACCCTCTTCACTTCATTGAGAGATGAATGCCTAAATACAGGGTATTACTTGGAACAGCCCCTCCTTAGTTACACTATTGGCAGACCACTGGACAGGTAAGAAGTGTCATAATACAAAGATATAAATACACACTGTACACATTTGAGGACATTTGAACATTCTGCTATTACCTATCAAGATAATAATAGGATACAAAAACTTTAAACAGTACCATTGGAAAGTATACAGGCAGGCCCTTGCACTACATGCTTTGGGGAATTCATCCCTAAATCTGACCAGTAAAGAGGTGGGTATAGTGTGTATGGGTTTGGCAAAGTCAGCAGATAGATGATTGAGGATAGATAGAGAATTGGGATCAGCTGACTTAGCAGTTGGGGGGGAGGGTTAAAAAAAATTTGGGGACACCACAAAAAAAAGCCTCTGGCACTTTGCCTGAATTTAAATCAAAAATAACATTTCCAAACATTTTAGGGGGTGTTTGGGGTAAAGCACTACTATGGAGCTGATAAAATACATTGTTAAGTGACTACATGAGGTGAATATAGGCCAGGAGACACCATGCTGGGGAGGTTATTGAAGGGCAAATATGTATGAAGGACATAAAATAATAATTACCTACAAATCCAGCATGCATGAGAACAAAGGGGACATTCACAGCATATTACAATCATGGTAATTAGGGAATGAGGAAAGAAATACAATATATTATCAAACATTAAATACAATAAAATGGGATATAAAAGGATAAAAATCTTACCTTCATATACTCCTTCTGCAGGACCTGGATGATGGCAGAACAGGTCTCTGGGATAATGATCCCCAGAGCCTGGGGGGAGATGCCTGTCGAGAACTTCAAGTCCTGCAGACTTCTCCCTGTGGCCAAATACCGCAGGGTAGCGACCAACCTCTGCTCCGGAGTGATGGCTTGCCTCATGCAGGTATCCTGCCTGCTGATATAGGGGGTCAGCGAAGCCAACAAACGGTGAAACATGGGGTCCATCATCCTGAGAAAGTTCCTGAAATCATCAGGATTATTCTCACGGATCTCACGGAGCAAAGGCATATGACAGAACTGGTCACGCTGAAGCAACCAATTCTTGGTTCATGAACTCCTCCCCACCCTGTTCATGGACTGGACTTGTCAGGACCCCAACACCAAGCCCCCGCACAGCACGAACTCTACGAGGAGTACGCATACCAAACATGGCTAGAAAACGGTCAGCTGCTCAGAACGAAGTAACAGAACGCACTGAAGAACAGCAAGGCCTGTGAAGAGCGACCTGAAAAACAGCAACGAGCAGGCAAGATCACACAGAAAACTCCGATACGAACTGACTGCACGCACTGAAGAGCAGATACAAACCCACAAGCACAAACTGAACGTCAGAAAACGATCTGAAAGCCACGAGTCTGAAAAAGCGCGAATCGTCTCTCACCAAACTTTTACTAACACGAGATTAGCAAAAGGAGCCCAAAGGGTGCCGCGCTTGGTTCTGAACCGGCCTTTTCTAGTCTCGTCGTACGTGGTGTACGTCACTGCGTTCTTGGTGATCGGAAATTCCGACAACTTTGTGCGACCGTGTGTAGGCAAAACAAGTTTGAGCCAACATCCGTCGGAAAAAATCCTAGGATTTTGTTGTCGGAATGTCCGAACAAAGTCCGACCGTGTGTACGGGGCATAACAGTTCCACCCCGTGATCCCACTTTGGAAGTGGCGGACGCTGGCTGTCCCTACCAAACACCAGGACCTTATGATCTACCACTAGGTGAGCTTTATGCCCTTATGCCCCTCTTCTCTACATGTTAATGCTGACAACCTGTCACATGCGTTTTGTGCATGGAGGGTTTCCTATTGGTCTATGGGTGGTATGTGCATGCTATGCTTTGGCATAATGATATGCCCCTACTCTACCAATCGACTAGCACCGTTTTATAGTATCTTATAGTGCCTTTTTTGGTGGATGAGGTGTAATACTCCTGACATCCTCCACTGCCACCGTTCTGATCTTATTTGACTGGATTGAAGTTGGCACTTTTCACCTAAATATAGGTTTAGATTTTTGATATCCTTTTTATTTACTATTTTTTAAGCTTTTGGTAATAATTTAACATACATAATTGAAATGGTGTATTTTATTTTATTTTCACCATTTAAATCATTTTTGACACTTGATGTAAACCTCTATATGGCTTGACATTACCTATATTATCCCGCCATATAGGAGGATACTTTTTTTATTGCCCCCTGATATTATATCTTGGAGCAATTGATACAGTATTTCTTGTGGCTATACATTCTTTATATGTATCCTTGCAATATATTAATAATTTAATTTCCCCCTTATTAATTTTTCTGCCAGATTTCCGCCCATTCATCTGCACGGTCCAGTCCCCCTGTTGGCACTACCCATTGGGATCTGGCACCCATGGGTTTTTTGCTCCGGGTGATGTACTAGGGGGCACTTGTTTTTGGAGGTGGCTACTCTTTTGTCTTTCCGACTTGCAATAGATTAGGTGAGCACAACTATTTTCTTATCATGTATTCTTTATCATGGTCTGTATTTATTTATTGATGGCTGAAATGTATTTACAGTTATACTAATTATTTATATTTTGTATGCAATCTAGAGAAAATCAGTGATGTCCCTAATGCCCTGATGAAGCAAAGTATATGCGAAACATGTTGGCTGGCTGATCATAATTGTTTTCTGAACACAAGCTATTGCATGGTCATCCTGACGTTTGATTGCTAATTCTGTAATGTATATTTTAAATATGTTTAAATAAAACTTATACTTTTATATTAACCATCGCTGGATTGGCTCACTGTTAACAGACACACTATCTCCCCTTCAAAATCCCATTTTATTAGAGAGTCATATCTCCCTCTTCTTCATTTTTTTGTTTGCTATTTAGGGATTGGGAGTTCTGTCTCTGTTTTCCCTGTAAACAAGTCCAACCATTTACTTTCTTAATCGCTATATTCTCTTAAACAGAACTGTGGGAAAGAGGGTTAGGGCCAGGACACCCTTTAGTAGTTGTAATGTTAATTAGCAGACTCTGAAACTTCTATAGGTAGAAAGCCATGCAGGGAAAGTCACCCAGCCAGACATCACGTTTGTATGTGTAAACACGCTGTCTCCTATGGCAACAATCTTGAACAGTTTCTAACACAGGTTGTAATGAACTCTTTCACTTCCTCCACAATCTCCTTTTAGATCTTCACTCAACTGAGCTCACAGTCTATCACTTAGACCCGCTGATCTACTGCCACTGGATCTCCTGAGCTCTTCCAATCTTCTCACTGAATATCTTCCTGCTGGGTCCCTAGCTTGGCACTCACAGATACTCCTCAAGCGTCACCCCACTGGCCTGCTCGGTCTCTGGCTTGGCACACAAGACTGCTCTGCAAGCGTCACCTCCGCTGGCTGATTCCCTGGCTTGACACCTGCTGAAGTTTCCCAATTCTTCACCGTCCCCAGTTGGTGAGAATACTGCTCTGGTACTTGCTTCAGCTACTCACAGTTGTCCCTGGTAATAAGGTGGATGGTCCCTTAGTGGCGACAGCTTTCCCTCTACCTCCGGCACACAACAGGTTCTCCGGTCGGCAGAACTTTTGGTTGGACTGCAAGCTGCAGTCCCAACTCTTCGCTGCTCTTTCTTGCTTCTGGTAGGCCCTTAGACAGCCTAGCAGCCAGATGTCCCCAGAATAGGCCTCAGGTTCTGGCCTAGCAGTCCTGGGCAGCACAACACGTGTCCACCCAGACAGCCGCCCAAATGGCATCTAACACCGATCACCTGACCTTACCCAAATCAATAGGCTCTCCCAGCAGGCCAATGAACCCAAGAAAATCCCTGCCATTGGCTGAGACACCTCACCTATTCCTAATCTGTCCTTGCAATGCCCTTGTCTTATCTAATGCCACCAGATACCCGGCCATCTAGTGACAGAAGAGAGAAGTGCAAAAAAAACAGAATTAGGGTGAAATCAATTGATCTCCAATCAATTGGCCAAGGCAACTATACTGGGCAGTTAAATTTACTAGCAACCATAGGCGTGCGCACAGGGTGTGCCAGGTGTGCCTGGGCACACCCTAATCACCCTGTGCTGGGCACATTTCCCCTGCTGCTTGGCTGCAGAGAAAGGGACTGGGGATATCTGTCCTTAGTCTCTTTCTCTGTCTCAAAAGTGAGACATCAGGGGTCTGTTTAGACCCATTATTTTTCACCAAAGCCCCCCAATGGAGCTCCTAAAAACATTGTAAAAAAAAGTAATAACAAAATTGTAAAAAAAATTTTGTAAAAAATTATAAAATTAAAAAAGTAATAATAAACAAATATATAAAAATAAACTACTGACACCAATCTCTGCCTTTCTGACACAGTCCACTGCTCTACCGACACTGTCCATTGCCCTATTGCCCTATAAATACAGTATATGCATACATATGAGCTTTGGGGTGCACACCCTAATGCAATAGGCTGTGCACACCTATGCTAGCAACCCTGCCTAAACATCAGGGTGCTACATCCTCCCCCTGCCTACAAGACTATGTCTCGGAGTTTGCAGAAAAATAGTTTGAGCTCTCAAGCCTGGTAGCGAATGTCCTGGCAAAAACTGGGATGGGTAGGGGAAACAGAAAAGGAATAGTAATAACAAATAATGCATGTGGCATACCACATGAAATAAACATGTGCAACACATACATGAGTGAATAGTAGTTTCCACAGGGTAGATAAATATCAGACATCATATATACAATTTAACGTGTGGTGTACCACCCAAACGGTCAAGGGAAAACATATCAACAATAGCCTTATATCCTAACTATCTATCTAATATATACAGTAATAAAGGGCATGAATATTTAGCATTATTATCCATGTTGGGTCACTGTCTCTCCTTGTCCAAGGAAGACGCAATGGTGCAGAAACACCTGAAAGAAAAAATAAACAGCAATGCAAATGCAATCTATCCCTATGATAATACAGAGTAATATGTACATAAGTGAACCTTAAGAAGGTTGTTAATTGTCCTCAGCTGAGAATAGCATAGCAGTGTAAATACACCCTATAACATGTCTAAACCATACACAGATGAATGAAAGTGGGCCCTATTCTCATCTGAGAATGCCACCCCTTTCACAATTATCCTACAAACTTTCTTAGCATGTTCTATAGATGAACACATAATATAAATGAGAGCTCCCTCAGGTTGGCACTTCTCACACCACCTGGTGGCCAATATGCGACACTGGGCAGCCCATTATTCAGTGTACACAGTACTTTCTTACCATAGCCTATTCTATCTAGCTAACTAACACCCCAGTGTCTTTGAATCGCCAGAGTACATCACTATTATCACTTGGGTGAATCACATTTCCCAGCAGTTTCCCTTATTCTTAGTGATAGCTCCGGGGACGGATGGCACAGCTGCAATCAGGCAACAAGCAGCCAGGCCATAGTGCAAGGGACCGCACTCCAGAACACAGGTCCCCTTGCAAGGGTAGTCTCAGTCTGTCCGCATGACAGCCGGGAACTCAGAAAGATCTCCTCATCAATTGAAGGAACAACCTGCTGAACATCACAGGTCACTTTTCAGAGGGAACCACACTGGCAATTCCACAGTACTGGCCAGTGCAACTCAAGTGGGCACTCCCTGTATCTGCCGGCAGCATTCAGTCCAGCACAATCTCGGCAGTATAGCCAACAGGAATGTTCTCCACTAGCATCAACCTCTGTGCAGGGGTGAAGTGCCTTAGCGTCCTTAACTCCACAGAGCACACATTTGTATTCCACAAGATTTGGTGAACAGGTATAGTTCCATAGTATTTACCAGTAATACCTGGGATCTGGCAACTTCAAATCCTCTCCTCTGGTATTTACGGTGGTGATGTAGTGTCGATTATCCTTCTTGCCAGGTCTGCAAATAATCACACTGTCCAGATTGATTTTACGGCCGTAGCCCCAGGTGTGCAGCACTGAGATGTGTCTTTCGGCTACCTTGGGTGACAGTTTTAGAAAGTCCACCTGCAAAGGGATCCGAAGGAAACTTTGCACAGCCTCACCCACCTATTGCGTTTCCTTGCCCAAGATCTGTTCCCCTAGGTGAGCCGGTACATAGGGATCCAGGTATCCAAGTTCTTCAGCTAACTTTTTGATAATTATGCACTGTACTTTAGACAGCCTGGGCAGCATTTTAGGGTCTCCATACCCGGGTAGGACCCGTGCATCTGGAGCACGCTGAACTGGATACCCAGGAACAATATCTGGCTTGCAATCAGACTTGGTTACAGGCATTGCCTTGACAATGCAAACATTAGGGACCCGCCTGGCCCAACGATCCTCCTCGAAAGATCTGGTAATGCATACCGATAGAGCTGCATTTGCAGACAGCTCAATTTTGACATTAGCAGCAGGAGGAACTTCATCCTCCTCCATGTAATACTGTTGCTCCTCATCACTTTCACTCCACTTTCCCATCCAAGACAAAGTGTCCGAAAACAGTTCAGATAATCCATCAGAGGGGATGTCTGAATTGATTAACGTGGAGCATTCTTCGGCCGGGGGGTGGTTGCGCTTGCCACTGGCTTTAACCGTCACAACCGTGTTGTCCCCCTTAATGGCCACAGGTATCATCTCCCCCACTGGCACACTGCTTTCACCCCTTGCAGGCTTACCCAACTCCGGTACCCTTTTCCTCATAGAACAAAGTCACTTCCGGCGGGCTACAAAAAAAATGCCCGCATTGAGGACTAATCCCCTTGTGTTCAGTGGAGAGGGGAGGCCTCTCCACTGTAAGGAGGGGCTCCACTGGGGTCACAGATGTAAGGAGGGGATCCGCTGGGGACACAGATGTAAGGGCGGACGCCGCTGGAGACACATGACCAGTGTAGTCCAAATGTCCCCTACATTTAGTCACTGTAATCCCCCTTTCATACTCCAACCCAATACCTTAACCCACCTAAAATAATGAGACCACACCTTTTATTTGTTGGAGTAAAATGGCCATAACAGCCTCTTTTATTAAAACAATTCCAAATAAATAACTCCAATAAATAACCAATAAACAATAACATAATAACATAACCTGTTAACCCCAGTCTGATGGTCTCTGACGGTGACCCACCTTTTTCCAAATATAACCATGTATAACACCAACGCACTGCGGGACCTTTACCAAACGAATAGGCCTCCAGCTGTAGCCGCTCGGAGACAACCCCTTCCCGCAGCGCCACCAAATTCAGTATTCCATCCACCATTCAGGAATACACCGGAGGGGCACATGCTAACGATGAGCCCCCCACCCCTTTTGATCCATCCTTTTACCGCCCCCGTCAAAGACCACCAGAAGAACACAGCCACAGCCCAAAAGCGTGACAACCTTGCACTTGAGGGCACCTCCACACCCTCAGGGCCTGTTGTATCCCCTCCTGCAAAGCCAAGGACCATAAGTCAATCCCCACATCAGAGAGATGAAAGTCATCTTTCCTCAAGTAGAGTCCCACATTTGTTTCCAGCTCTCTGTGCCGGATAACAATACCTCCATTCTGCACAACAAACCTCCCCACTACTTTATTAATTCGTATACGGGTCTTATTAATGCTCACTACTGACCTAGCCCAACGCCATGTTGTTCGAGCCACTATATCAGACCATACCAAAAGGGTGCCCGGGAATTTTAAGAGCAACTGCATAAAATCCGTTTTGATGTCCGCAAGCAGGTCCCTGACTGTCCGGATCCCGAAATCATTCCCACCCGCATGAATCACTAACACTTCAGGAGGTCTGTCCAACCTTACATACCTCTCCACTTCCACCATCACTCTACCCCACAACATCCCTGGTCTACCCAACCAGCGTATGTAAGCCTCCCTCCTGGAAATCCCCAATTGTCTGCCATCTGGACGTACGTCACCTCTCCTGGCCCCCCAACAAACATAGGAGTGATCTATGATCCAGACGAGGTGTACTGAACCTCCATCTGAAACGTAAAACAAAAACACAAAGATAGCAGCACACACACGTTCTTAACACAACAATAATACAAACTGTTAACCCGCACTCACCCCCCATATATATATTTTTTTTGCTTGTTTTTTTTTGTTTGTTTTTTTTATTATTCCACAACCAAGTTAGGTCAGATATAAGACGGGAATCTCCTAGACTCCCATCTCCCAATTCTGCGTACAGCAGACTCATCAAACCCGTATCTGGCAGCTTCTGTAGCTGCCCCTATGCGGAAGGAGTGTGAAGCGTACTCCGCCTCGTCCAAACCAGCCCCTTTTAAACATTTCCCAAAAACCGATATAAATTGAAATTTTATAAAATAAGACCCATCCTCATGCCTCAGGAATGGCCCTGCCCCATCAATCCTGACCATCCTAAATTCACGCACCGCCTCCCCTGGGCACACCCTTGACCCCAGTAATGCAAATAAGGACACAGCCACCCCTTTCCCTTGCTGGTCAGTTTTTGACCTCCGCAGCCGCAAACACACCCTATCCGCCTCCAACCTCACATCCTGCTCCAATAAACCCCCCACCAAATACTTAGATGGGCTAACCAACTCTCCTATCCGAAATGCCCCATAAAAGGCCAGCGAAAACGCCGCCGTAAACAGCAAAGTTTCATAATGCGATATACATATGTACCTCAATATCTCACATATGGACATCAGGTTTGCGAAAGTGACAGGCCGTCTCGCATCCCTTTTCTTACGCTGTTTTTGATAACCTTTTAAAGCCTGCCGTACCCAAAAATCCTTAGTCCAATCTCCCCCCCCATTAATTTGAACAGAAATGACAGGCCTGCCAATTTCCGATAGAATAGAAGATACCGCACACCCCCTTTCCATGTTCCTAGCTACCAAGTACAAGACCAGTAATCGCCCTTCTGACCCGATTGTCACAGCCCCAGCCTCCTGCACCAGAACCAACCATTCTTTCCATACCTTCCTGTAGGCTGTCCAAGTGGAATCACTTACTGACTGCCGAATCCATCCTGCGGTGACTCCAAGGGCAGCTCCCAAATCCAATCCGGGCAAGGAACTCCTTCCGTGTCTGCGCCCGGAGCCAGCTCCCTGAACTTGTCCCACTGAAACCGAGACAAGGAGTCAGCCAGCGAATTGTCAACACCTGGGATGTGAACCACATAAATAAAAATATTCAAACGCAAGCACCTAAACACCAGCTGTCTCAGCAGCCGTATAACCGGCTGCGAAGATGCTGACATGCAGTTAACCACCTGCACTACACCCATGTTGTCACAATTTATCCTCAGCTTTAAAGTCCTGCATGCCTCCCCCCGTAGTTCCAAGGCCAGCACCACCAGAAACAGTTCCAGCAGCACCAAATTTCCAAGGAACCCTGCCCTCTCCCAGGACTGTGGCCAGGGTTCCGCGCTCCATCGCCTTTGAAAAAATGCGCGATAGCCCATGGAGTCCGCGGCATCTGTGACCAATTCCACATCGAAATTGCTCACCGGGCCAGACATCCACACCGCCCTCCCGTTGTATGTGGCTAAAAACTCATATCAAACTTTTAAGTCCTCTCTGTGATCCCTTGTCAGGTGTATAAAGTGAGTCGGGACTTTTACCCCCGCTGTAGCTGCCGACAGCCGTCGGCAAAAAACCCTCCCCATGGGGATAATTCTGCAGGCGAAATTCAACGTACCAACAACGATTGCAGAGCTCGTAACTGAACCTTCCGCAATCCGTGGATCTCCCGAATTTCCTTCTGCAAGTCCTCCAACTTACCTCTGGGCAAGCGACACTCCATTGCCATTGAGTTTATAACTATCCCCAAAAAACTAATTTCCGCCAACCACGCTCGCCATAATGGCGAATGCTTGCAGCCAATTAATAAACGTACGCGGGATCAGCCGGTACCTCCTCTTTTCCTCATCCTCCTTTGAATCCGCAGGTTTTACCCTATCCAAATTAAACTTTTCCTAAGGCAGTAGCGAAAATATCTCCACATACTCACCCTTGTGAATCTTGTCACGGACTTCCTGTTTCAGATGGGCTCCCAGGGGGCCCTCGAAGCAGACGTAAACCTCACACTTCGCTGCGTCTGCAATTCTGACCACGTCAGTCCTCTCAGTGGCCCCTTTTTCCCCTGCTGTCTTAGGTCCAGCCCCAGACTGGCCGGTGGTCTTACTCGCCGGAGACACCCCCACCCCGGCACCCCCATTACCTCCTTCTACCAAACCACTCACCGGTGCTGACCATGGGGCCACTTGAGGTGGCTGCCCCTGTCCCCCTTCAAATCTACCAAGTAATGCCCGCAGCCCCTTCAATAAATCTGACAGCTGCATACCAGACCCCGCACTGGCAGGCATATTCCCCTGCCAATTGCTGGTCCAACAGGACCTCTTCAGATTACACCCCAGTACCCCCTGGCCCTACCGAACCCGCTGTAACCACCCCTAACAAATCCTGCAAAGCATCAGATAAAGACAAGTTAGTGTTTGACTTACCAGGCTGACCGGGAACTCGCCCCACAGCCGCCACGCTGTTCTCCCTCGCCGGCACTTGTTGTTCTTCTACATCAGACAATTCCCCTTCCGACCATTCATCCTGCTCCGGTATGGGCAGCGTTGCAAGCCTCCTGGGAGATGATGCCCCTGAGGCCGTAGTGTGGGATATTGGTGGGGCCCTCTTCACCCCCAAAACTCCACCTCCTGCAGACCGGCGACGCTGACCTGACCTGGCATCTTCCTGGCTGGTGATCTGAAGTCCCCTACCATCAGACAGGCGTCTCTTACCTGACCTGACTGCCTCCTGGCTGGCATGCATGTGTTCCTCTCCACCATCTTGTCCTGCAGCACGCTGTGCCGGTAGGCCCTGCCCCTCCCAATTCTTCTGGCCATCCTTGCTTCTCCTGCACTGATTCTCCTCGTCACACCTTCCCCCCCGTCTGATCGCTGCTCTGAGGGGGGATGCACTGCGACCCGACCCACTATCCTCCGGCAGGGGACCGGTGCCATTACGGCCCGTGGCCCCATCCCTGAATTAGGCCGGCGGCGTGTAGACTGCGTGGGGGCTAATGCTAGGTGCCGCTGCTGTCTCTTAGCCGGGGGGACCGAACGATCCTCCTCCGGGCTTCTGGGGAGCCGCAGGGGCCGAGGTGCAGGCCCTGGTGAGAAGCGCGCCGGCGGTCCTGACACCTCACCTGAAGTGGATCCGCACGCTTCATCTGCGATGAGATCCCTGACTTGACTTTGCAGCCATTCTGGACCTTTTTCAGCCGCTGCCCTCCTCAGTCTCGCAAGGATCAGATCGATGTCGGCCATTGTGGAGGAGCAGTGAGAAAAACTGCCTGCTCCGTCCAAATCTTCCTCACACTGACCCCTTGCTCCTCCCCTCCTATAAATATAACCACTCCCCCTTCTTTCCAAAAGACTGCTTTCTTACCTCCCCTTTTCTTACCACATTTTACTTCATCTATTAACCCCTTCAGTGTCTCCCATAGCCACACTGTCATGCCCGGCCCTACACTACCCCTCCTTGCAGTCATTTTTGCTCCGGGCCTCACTGATGTAAGGAGGGGCTCCGCTGGGGACACAGATGTAAGGAGGGACTCCGCTGGGGACACAGATGTAAGGACGGACTCCGCTGGAGACACAGATGTAAGGAGGGGCTCCGCTGGGGACACAAATGTAAGGGCGGACTCTGCTGGAGAAACAGATGTAAGGGGGGCTCCTCTGGGGAAAAAGATGTAAGAAGGGGCTCCGCTGGGGACACAGATGTAAGGAGGTGCTTCGCTGGGGACCCGATGTAAGAAGGGGCTTCTCTGGGGACACAGATGTAAGGAGGGGCTCCGCTGGGGACACAGATGTAAGGAGGGGCTCCGCTGGGGACACAGATGTAAGGAGGGGCTCCGCTGGGGACACAGATGTAAGGAGGGGCTCCGCTGGGGACACAGATGTAAGGAGGGGCTCCGCTGGGGACACAGATGTAAGGAGGGGCTCCGCTGGGGACACAGATGTAAGGAGGGGCTCAGCAGATGGGAAACAGATGTAAGGAGGGGACCCGATGTAAGAAGGGGCTTCTCTGGGTACACAGATGTAAGGAGGGGCTCCGCTGGGGACACAGATGTAAGGAGGGGCTCCGCTGGGGACACAGATGTAAGGAGGGGCTCAGCTGGCGACACAGATGTAAGGAGGGGCTCAGCTGGCGACACAGATGTAAGGAGGGTCTCCACTGACAGGGACACAGATGTAAGGAGGGACTCCGCTGATGGGGACACAGATGTAAGGAGGGGCTCCGCTGACGGGGACACATGTAAGGAGGGACTCCGCTGATGGGGACACAGATGTAATGAGGGACTCTGCTGACGGGGACACAGATGTAAGGAGGGGCTCCGCTGGGGACACAGATCTAAGCAGGGGCTCCGCTGGGGACACAGATGTAAGGTGTAAGGAGGGGCTCCGCTGGGGACACTGATGTAAAGAGGGGCTCAGCTGGGGACACAGATGTAAGGACGAACTCCACTGGGGACACAGATGTAAGGAGGGGCTCTGCTGGGGACACAGATGTAAGGAGGGGCTCTGCTGGGGACACAGATGTAAGGAGGGGCTCAGCTGGGGACACAGATGTAAGGAGGGGCTCCGCTGGGGACACAGATGTAAGGAGGGGCTCCGCTGGAGACACAGATGTAAAGAGGGGCTCTGCTGGGCACACAGATGTAAGGAGGGGCTCCGCTGGGCACACAGATGTAAGAAGGGGCTCCGCTGGGGACACAGATGTAAGGAGGGGCTCTGCTGGGGACACAGATGTAAGTACCGACTCCGCTGGCAACACAGATGTAAGGAGGGGCTCCGCTGGCAACACAGATGTAAGGAGGGGCTCAGCTGGCGACACAGATGTAAGGAGGGGCTCATCTGGCGACACAGATGTAAGGAGGGTCTCCGCTGACAGGGACACAGATGTAAGGAGGGACTCCGCTGATGGGGACACAGATGTAATGAGGGACTCCGCTGACGGGGACACAGATGTAAGGAGGGACTCCGCTGACGGGGACACAGATGTAAGGAGGGGCTCCGCTGGGGACACAGATCTAAGCAGGGGCTCCGCTGGGGACACAGATGTAAGGAGGGGCTCTGCTGGGGACACAGATGTAAGGAGGGGCTCCGCTGGGGACACAGATGTAAAGAGGGGCTCTGCTGGGGACACAGATGTAAGGAGGGGCTCCGCTGGGGACACAGATGTAAAGAGGGGCTCCGCTGGGGACACAGATGTAAGGACAAACTCCGCTGGGGACACAGATGTAAGGACGAACTCCGCTGGGGACACAGATGTAAGGAGGGGCTCTGCTGGGGACACAGATGTAAGGAGTGGCTCTGCTGGGGACACAGATGTAAGGAGTGGCTCTGCTGGGGACACAGATGTAAGGAGGGGCTCCGCTGGGGACACAGATGTAAGGAGGGGATCCGCTGGGGACACTGATGTAAAGAGGGGCTCAGCTGGAGACACGGATGTAAGGACGAACTCCGCTGGAGACACAGATGTAAGGAGGGGCTCTGCTGGGGACACAGATGTAAGGAGGGGCTCTGCTGGGGACACAGATATAAGGAGGGACTCCGCTGGGGACACAGATGTAAGTACCGACTCCGCTGGGGACACAGATGTAAGGAGGGGCTCCACTGGCAACACAGATGTAAGGAGGGGCTCAGCTGGCGACACAGATGTAAGGAGGGGCTCATCTGGCGACACAGATGTAAGGAGGGTCTCCGCTGACAGGGACACAGATGTAAGGAGGGACTCCGCTGATGGGGACACAGATGTAATGAGGGACTCCGCTGACGGGGACACAGATGTAAGGAGGGGCTCCGCTGGGGACACAGATCTAAGCAGGGGCTCCGCTGGGGACACAGATGTAAGGAGGGGCTCCGCTGGGGACACAGATGTAAGGAGGGGCTCCGCTGGGGACACAGATGTAAAGAGGGGCTCCGCTGGGGACACAGATGTAAGGACGAACTCCGCTGGGGACACAGATGTAAGGACGAACTCCGCTGGGGACACAGATGTAAGGAGGGGCTCTGCTGGGGACACAGATGTAAGGAGGGGCTCTGCTGGGGACACAGATGTAAGGAGGGGCTCTGCTGGGGACACAGATGTAAGGAGGGGCTCCGCTGGGGACACAGATGTAAGGAGGGGATCCGCTGGGGACACTGATGTAAAGAGGGGCTCAGCTGGAGACACGGATGTAAGGACGAACTCCGCTGGAGACACAGATGTAAGGAGGGGCTCTGCTGGGGACACAGATGTAAGGAGGGGCTCCGCTGGGGACACAGATGTAAGGAGGGGCTCCGCTGGGGACACAGATGTAAGGAGGGGATCCGCTGGGGACACAGATGTAAGGGCGGACTCCGCTGGAGACACAGATGTAAAGAGGGGCTCTGCTGGGGACACAAATTTAAGGAGGGGCTCTGCTGGGGACACAAATGTAAGGAGGGGCTCCGCTGGGGAGACAGATGTAAGGAGGGGCTCTCTTGGGGACACAGATGTAAGGAGGGGCTCCGCTGGGGACACAGATGTAAGGAAGGACTCCGCTGGGGACACAGATGTAAGTACCGACTCCGCCGGGAACACAGATGTAAGGAGGGACTCTGCAGGGGGCACCTGATGTATGGAGTGACTCCGCTGGGGGCAGCTGATGTAAGGACGGACTCCGCTGGGGATACCTGATGGCATCTGGTGGCAGGCGACTTGGCAAGTGAAACGCTCAGGGCTTCCACTGATTCGGCATTATGGTGAGTTGAATGATTTAATTTTATATTTCAATGTAATAATAGAAATAATGCGCTTCAATCATCCTGACACCATAACAACCATGGTGACGGGATGATTGAAGTGCTAACACCAGGTGTTTGGAGTATCTTTATCTGCTGATTGTTAAACTTTCTGGAATACACATATTTCTATTGTTGTGTAGGATCTGGGCCTGCTGTCCCTCTCTCTCTCCTTCTCCCTCTCCCTCAATCCCTTGTTCATCTCAGATGCTAACCACACCACCTTAGAGCCATGAGCACTATTTCGCTGAAACCACGCCCATTTTCACCAAGTGGGAGGGGTCAAAAAGGAAGGGCGGGGTCTGGTGCCCCCCATCCTAAAACTTTACTAGCCGCCACTGGAACTAACAGTGGAGACAGAGGCGATAACTCTACCCCTACTATGGTATTGGCTGACAATTCAGTGAGTATAGGCAGACCTGAGAATCTGTCACCTATGCTACCAAACCTCTCTACTGGCTATAATGCCCTTTCTACTACCCTGACAGTAGTAACGGAGGTACCTAAACACATGGCTACTGACACCCAACTAAGTGTATCAGTACCTCTAGAGGAGACCGGGAGTACAGTCAATCCACAACCAGGAACATCGGATCCTTTAAACTTAGCTCAACCAAGTCCTTGTCATTCACGCACAGAAGACTTGAGTTAAGGGCAATATTGCTTTCACTCCCCAATAAACAAGAGCATTATTACCAAACCAAGGAGATTTGGAAGCTGTGGCACTACGTCTAGAAGGGGCTCTACGGAAAGCAATTTCAGAGGTGTGGGAACAGCTGGATATTGTGGAAACTAGGGTCTCTAACCTAGAATCCGCAGTAGACAACGTGAATATGCGTATGGATGAATTGGTATTATCGAATTCTGCAGCTAAGCAAAAGTTCACTTCAATTCGTCTACAAGTAGATGATTTGGAAAACCACAGCCCTGGAATAATATCCGCTTCAGAGGTATTCCCGAAAATGTCAAAGACACAGAAGTGAGACCCACGATATAGTCTATCTGTAATAAAATCTTGGGCAAACCCCCATTAGCTGAACTTATAGTAGATAGAGTACATAGAGTCACTCCGTATAGGAGTCATCAGGGGTTGGGTCCACGAAATGTTCTTTGCCGTATCCATTTTGAGATGAGATGAGATTATGCGTCGAGCATGGCAGATGGGCCAGATTGAACATGCAGGAGTATGGATAATGATCCTCTCAGATATATCAAGGAATACACGACATATGAGAGGATGCTTGTGTCCACTCCTAGATCACGTTACTAACTGGTTGGACCGTACTTGAGCATGCCTGAGTTTGTGTTTTTTTTTTCTTTTTTTTTTTCCAAGGCTCTTTATTTCTCGTTTTAGTTTTTTTTTAATGTCTTTATGCTTGTACTGTTCTATGGTGCTATCTTAGTGGTTCATGCTGGCTTGGGCATTATATGGATGGGTTTGGAAATCTGTTAGGCCCAAAGTTCCTATTAATATGCTTAGAGGTAACTATTTAGCATTAATGCCCTCGGAGGAGGAAGCGCTATATTACTGGACTGATTATACGTAGTGATGTCGGCAGCACAGCAGGCCATAGACACACCCCCAAATAGGTCTCTCCCAGTCTCTTTGGGCTAAGTTGGAAGAGTTGTGTTTTTTTTTTCGTTTTTTTTCCCCCTTTGCCCTCCCTGCTGCTTCCCCTCTGCATTCCCTCCCCCCTCCCCCGACCCTATCCTAACTTTTTTAAGGAGGAACCATGGCATCGTTCCCCCTTGGGGTACAACCGACCACTCCGGTAAGGTTAACCTCCCTTAATATAAAGGGCCTTAATGTCCCAGAAAAAAGGTCCAGATTGTTGAGAGATTTGACAAAAACGTAGATGTTTTCCTCCAGGAAACACACTTCCGCGCCAGGAAAATCCAAAAAAGAGTTACAGAGCCTACCCAGTGGTATCACAGTTCATCACCAATCTCTAAAGCTCAGGGAGACAGTATTCTTCTAGCAAGGTCTGTTCCATGGTCACTAGGCACATACATCAGCGATGAGCAAGGTAGATTTTTTATTGTTAAGGGCTTAATTGGAGCTACTCGGGTAACTTTGGTTAACGTATATTTTTCTAATTGGATTCGATTTTTTTAAGGTCACTGGTTCCCCTGATTTTGGAGAATAGTGATGGCGTATTGATTCTAGGAGGGGATTTTAATTTTGCATATGACCAGAGTCCGCCGAACAATCCGATCGTGTGTAGGCTCGGATTTGAAGCATGTTTCAAATCTTTCCGTCGTAAGTCCGCGGAACTCAGTTCCTGACGGAAAGCCCGTTCGTCTGTATGCTGGTCCGACAGACCAGATGGACGAGGGGGCAGGGTATTGCATCTCGCGCTCGCTGCAATAGGGGAAAACAAATTTTCCTATTGGGGGGAGCACGGGGCATACTAGGCCCTTAGGTCTGGCATGGATTTTAAGGGGAACCCCCTACGCCGAATAAACGGCATGGGGTCCCCCCTAAAATCCATACCAGACCCCGATCCGAGCACGCAGCCCGGCCAGTCAGGAAAGGGGGTGGGGTCGAGCGAGCGAGCGCCCCCCCTCGTGAACCATACCAGGCCGCATGCCCTCAACATGGGGGGTGGGTGCTATGAGGGAGGAGGGCCCCCCACCACAAAGCACCTTGTACCCATGTTGATGAGGACAAGGGCCTCTTCCCGACAAGGTTGTCGGGGTCTGCGGGCGGGGGGCTTATCAGAATCCGGGAGCACCCTGTAATAAGAGGGCCCCCTGATCCCCGCCCCCCACCCTATGTGAATGAGTATGGGGTAAAGTGTCAATAATAAAACACACTACACAGGTTTTTGAAGTAATTTATTAGACAGCTCCGGGGGGGTCTTCTTCCGACTTCGGGGGTGCCTCCGATTCCTCTTCTCCCGGCGCCTGGTTGGTTCTTCTCCGCTCTCTCTGGCCTCTTCTCCCAAGGTTCCAGTTCTTCTGCCGGCTCCTCTGCTATCTTCATTCCGCTCTTTTGCCAGCGGAGGCCCGGACTTCTGGCTTCTGGGCTTCTGGGCTCCTGGACTCCTTGGCTTCTTCTCTTCTTCCCATGTTGACACGACGGTCTCTCCGGCTGGAATGCTCTCTGAGAGCTCCGATGTGACTTATATAAGCAGAGACCCAGCCCCCTTATGCTGTCACAGTCCCTGGGCATGCTGGGACTGTGACGTTTTAGGGGGCGTGGTCATTGGGTGATGTTGACCACGCCCCCTAAAACGTCACAGTCCCAGCATGCCCAAGAATAGATTATTTTTTCCTTCCACAAAAAGATTTGGATAGAGTTTGAGCAACCACGATTGATCCAATTTTGTTTGCCGATCATGGACCGGTTCATTTGGATATAGATCTTAACAGTGGCTACAAGGACCCTGTCCTGGAGGCTTAACGACACATTGTTAAAGGACCCTACCACCATGACTGAGGTTCTTCAGGGTTTAGGAGAATATTTTAGCCGGAATGATCAACCTAATACGCCTCCGACAGTACTGTGGGAGGCGCATAAATGCTTTATAAGAGGAATTTTTCTTAAACATGGAGCCAGGATAAAAAAACTGAGGTGGTTGGAAACTGCAACGCTACTTTTGAGGATTAGTAAACTTAAGTCCATCCATAAAAAAACACTCGCTAAGCAGACACAGAAAGAATTACTCTCCCTACGCCAGCAGTATAATCAAATCGCAAATTCAGAAGTGAGGGAGAAATTGAGCAGATATAAACAGTCTATTTATGAGTACGGAAAAAAATTGGGTGTTCTTTTAGCTAGGGTAAAGGGTCACAAACGACACATTACTCAAATTACGGCCAAGTCCAGCACTAAGCTGTCAGACTCAGCGGCTATAGCCCAGGAATTTCAAAATTTTTATTGGAGGCTTTATAATCTTCAAAACACACAAACCCAGCAAAGCCCCACCTGGGCAGACTTGATACCTTCCTTTTTGACATCATCGGGTATGCCCTCACTTTCGTTAGAGGTGATTGCAGGGATGGAAGCCCTATAACAAAAAAAGAACCCGCCTCGGCAATAGAATCCTCTAAATCAGGGAAGGCCCCCAGCCCAGATGGGCTAAACCTTACGTACTATAAAACTTTTCAGGATGTCCTCTCTCCTTATTTTCTACGTGCCTATAATTTCAGTTAATGGTAAGCTAACAGAGGATGCCTTGAAGGCCCACATTATTGTGATCCCCAAGCAGGATAAAGATCATACTCAATGTGGGAATTATCGGCCTATAGCACTTTTAAATGTTGATGTAAAATTATTCTCAAAAATCCTAGCAAATAGGTTACTGCCACATTTTCCTCACCTTATTTATGCAGACCAGGCAGGCTTTATTCCTCAGCGAGAGGCCAGGGATAATACTATAAGGGCGATAGATTTGATTCACATTGCACACTCGGAGAACAAACCCTTCCTGCTTTTATTAACAGACGCTGAAAAGGCATTCGGCTGTGTGGACTGTTTCTACGATCCACTCTAATGCCCCGTACACACGGTCGGACATTGATCGGACATTCCGACAACAAAATCCATGGATTTTTTCCGACGGATATTGGCTCAAACTTGTCTTGCATACACACGGTCACACAAAGTTGTCGGAAAATCCGATCATCCTGAACACGGTGACGTAAAACACGTACGTCGGGACTATAAACGGGGCAGTAGCCAATAGCTTTCATCTCTTTATTTATTCTGAGCATGCGTGGCACTTTGTGCGTCGGATTTGTGTACACACGATCGGAAATTCCGACAACGGATTTTGTTGTTGGAAAATTTTATAGCCTGCTCTCAAACTTTGTGTGTCGGGAAATACCGATGGAAAAAGTCCGATGGAGCCCACACACGGTGGGAATTTCTGACAACACGCTCCGATCGCACATTTTCCGTCGGAAAATCCGACTGTGTGTACGGGGCATAAGACATATTGGCCTGGGGGAACAAATGCAAGCTTGGATTCAGACATTATACACTGGCCCTACTGCGGCCGTGTTGGTTAACGGGGCCCGATCAGAGTATTTCTCATTGTCTAATGAGACGAGACAGGGCTGTCCCCTTTCTCCTTTAATGTTTGTGCTAACTTTAGAACCCTTTCTTTGCAAAGTTAGATCAGACCCTTTGATTACTGGACTTCAGATCTTAAATATGGAGAATAAAATTGCCGCATATGCTGATGATCTCCTATTTTTTCTTACTAATCAAGAGGTTTCATTACCATGTCTACTTCAATGTTTAGCTCAGTATGAGGATCTTTCTAATTTTTCTATAAATGACGCTAAATGTGAAGCGATGAGTATCCTCCTTTCTAAGGAGTGTATTGCTAACCTACAAGGTGTCTACCTGTTCAAATGGGTTCAGTACTTTTTGAAATACCTGGGAGTTAAATTGACCCCGGATACAGCCCTACTATATGGGACACACTTTTGCCCATTATTATTGAAAATGCGGTCACATTTTCAACTATGGCAGACCCTTGCCCTCACAGGGTCTGGGAGGTACAATGCATTTAAGATGACACTGCTCCCTCGGATTTTATATTTAATGCAAGCGATACCTATTAAACTACCTCAAGCCTTTTTTCTCTAGTGTCGGACATGGTTAACTAAATTTCTCTGGTAATGAGGGGGATTAGGGAGGAATGGCAGGTCCTACCTCACCATCCGGAACTAATTGGACTATCGCGGTACCTCATAAATGCATACAAACATAAGTAAAATTGAATTTATTCAAAACGTAAGTGTTAAAAGATCTATACATACATCATATAGATTTGACAGAAGTACATTACAATACAAATATTCAAATAATATTTAAAACGCCCACAAAGGTAGTTGGAGGCAGTTTTTTTAGAGTACTTGAGACCGTAACCTCAACAGTTTCGCGGTCAAGCCGCTTCTTTGGGAGGCGTCCAAGTAGATTCTCTATAAATCAGATAGTTATGATTACAAATATACTATGACAAGATGGTATACAGGTGATTAACATAGCATTGGAGTAATTAATTACAGATAAACCTGTACACTCACCAACCACTGCCCAATCCGGGCATAGACGGCACTGTGAGACGCCCGCGATGGGCGTTCCCCCGGGGGCGAGCAAGGGGGGTTTTTTATGGCAGAATACACTGGTATATAAAGAAAACGAAGTATGCATTAGATGTTGATATATGGACTATGGATAAGTGGCAGCCACCCAGGTGAATAAAGTAGGGGGGGGGGAGAAGAGGGGGGAAAAAAGGGGGGGGGGAGGGAGGGAAGACGGGAAAAAGCACCCCCCCACCCCCCTCTCTTGTCCCTGCTTTTTCCCTTTTTCCCGTCTTCCCTCCCTCCTCCCCCCCCCCCCCCCCCCTTCTTTTCTTTTTCCTTTCCCCCTCTCCTTTTCTCTCTCCTTAATTTTCCCCTCTTTGTTCCCTTTTGCTTTCCCTTCTCCCCCCCCCCCTTCTTTCCTCACCTAACGACTACTTTATTCACCTGGGTGGCTGCCACTTATCCATAGTTGATTCCATATATCAACATCTAATGCATACTTTGTTTTCTTTATATACCAGTGTATTCTGCCATAAAAAAAAACCCTTGCTCGCCTCCGGGGGAACGCCCATCGCGGGCGTCTCACAGTGCCGTCTAAGCCCGGATTGGGCAGTGGTTGGTGAGTGTACAGGTTTATCTGTAATTAATTACTCCAATGCTATGTTAATCACCTGTATACCATCTTGTCATAGTATATTTGTAATCATAACTATCTGATTTATAAAGAATCTACTTGGACTCTCCTGAAGAAGTGGCTTGACCGCGAAACTGTCGAGGTTACGGTCTCAAGTACTCTAAAAAAAACTGCCTCCAACTACCTTTGTGGGTGTTTTAAATGTTATTTGAAATTTTGTATTGTAATGTACTTCTGTCAAATCTATATGATGTATGTATAGATCTTTTAACACTTTTTGAATAAATTCAATTTTACTTATGTTTGTATGCATTTATGAGGTACTGCGATAGTCCAATTAGTTCCGGATGGTGAGGTAGGACTTGATAGGAGAAGTCCCTGCCATTCCTCCCTCCCTAATCCTCCCTTATTACCTTAGAATTGAAGGATGAAGGTACCCACTAACAATCCACCTTTTCTCATTCATGTGGCAACTACTTTATAATAAATTTCTCTGGAGCAGTAAAGTTGCTAGAATTCGATACTCGTTGGTTTTGCCTAAATTACGGGGGGCGTATTGGTCTGCCTAACTGGATCTCATACTACCGAGCACTACACCTGTCCAGAGTGGGGTCATGGTGCACCCCCTCGCAGACCAATTGTGGGTGCAGGTGGAACAACATGCCTCATCGATTGCTCTGTCTGCACTCCCATGGGTTGCTCATAAATATTATCAGGGATTAAAGAGGCATCCTACAATCGGGGCTAACATCGCAGTTCTTACCAACATACTCTCATCAAATGGCCTTTCTCCCTATCCATTACCATTAAAACCGGTGATTCAGAACACAGACTTCACGCCCGGGCGGGACAATAAACAACTTCGGGGGGTTGATAGGACTAGGTATATATAGATGCATGCATTTTGTTACCCAGCAGGGCTGGATGTCTTTGCAAGATCTTTCTACTCTCTCACAGCCTCCCTTGAGCCCTTGGTCTGCTTTTCAACTGTCACATTATTTAACCACTTCAATACAAGGCATTTATACACCCTTCCTGCCCAGACCAATTTTTAGCTTTCAGCGCTTTCACACTTTGAATGCCAATTAGTCATGCAACACTGTACCCAAACAAAATTTTTATAATTTTTTTCATACAAATAGAGCTTTCTTTTGGTGGTATTTAATCACCACCGGGTTTTTTATTTTTTGCGAAAATTTTGAAAAAACCCACTTTTTTTTTTAGTTTCTAAGTTTTGCAAATTAGTAATTTTTGTTCATAAATTTGGGCCAAAATTTATACTGCTACTTCTCTTTGGTAAAAATAACTCAAATTAGTGGATATTATTTAGTCTCTGTGATAGTTATAGAGTCTACAAGCTATGGTGCAAATCGTTGAAAATTGATCACACCTGATCACACCTGATGCACTGACAGCATCTCATTTCTTGAGGCTCTGAAATGTCAGGAAAGTACAAATACCCCCAAATTACCCCTTTTTGAAAAGTAAACAGTCAAAGCAGGGGCGTAACTAGAAATAGCAGGGCCCCATAGCAAAATGTTGTATGGGGCCCCCCTGCAAACAGCCCCACCCCCACAGCTGCCCTAGTGTCAATGCAGCGTGACCTATGCCACATACAGTGTGACCTATGCCACATACAGCGTGACCTGTGCCCAATACAGAGTGACCTGTGCCCAATACAGCCTGGTCTGCCTGTGCCCCATACAGCCCCACCTATGCAGAGGAAGAGGCAAGCCACCCGGATCAGCAGAGAGCGGGATTGCCCGCTGTAATAGCTTTCATTTGAATTTCCTGTCTTCCCGGGGCTCATCGTCACATAGCCCCACCTCTTGGCCCGATGCCTTTGATGACGTCACATGTCCCGCATTGGATCGGCGTTCTGTCTATCAAAGGCACCGGGCCAAAAGGTGGAGCTATGTGACGTGAGCCCTGGGAACACTGGAAGTTCTAATGAAAGCTCTTACATCAGGCAATTCAGCTCTCTGCTGATACAAACATCTCGCCTCTTCCTTTCCTCTCTCTTCCCCTGAGTCAAAGGTATTTAGTAAGATGCATGGTGAGTTTTTTTTTTAAGTTGTAATTTTTTCCCACAATTCTTGGGAAAATGAAGATTTTGTTTTTTTACACCAAATTGTCATAATAACAAGTTATTTCTCACGCACAGCATATGCATACTTCCAATTACACCCCAAAATACATTCTGCTACTCCTCCTGAGTATGGCAATACCACATGTGTGTGACTTTTACACAGCCTGGCCACACAGAGAGGTCCAACATGCAGGGAGCACCATCAGGGGTTCTAGGAGCATCAGGGCCGTCTTTACTATTGATTGGGCCTGGGCAAAAAAAATTCTTGGGCCCCCCATGCAAATTGTCTCTCCGCCCCAACATTCGAAAAAACAAAACAAACACATAAACGTATGTATTGCATTGTATTCTACTTGTACTGTCTGCCCTCATGTTGTAAAGCGCTGCACAAACTGTTGGCGCTATATAAATCCTGTATAATAATAATAATGATGGGGGGAAGAGATAGAGAAGTCCAGGATGATGGGTGGGGGGGAGATATGGGAGTCCAGGATGATTGGGGGGGGGGAGAGGGGGGAGTTCAAGATAATGGGGGAAGGGGGGAGATAGGAGTCCAGGATGACACACGGGGATTGGGGGGTGTACTTTGAGGTGTTTGTATCATACAGGGCACAGAAAAAAATCAGCACAAGGGGCAGTACTTGCATATCCTCCTCCCTCCCGCAAAGTAACTATCTATTGGTCACCTCTGCACATCACTTTGCTTACCTCTGCTTCCTCATCCACAGCTCACTTCTGTATTCCCTGTCTATCTCTGTCCCCCCCCCCATACACAGCTCACCTCTGTACCCCTCTATCCACAGCTCACCTCTGTACCCCTCTATCCACAGCTCACCTCTGTACCCCCTGTCTACCTCTCCCCCCCCCCCATCCACAGCTCACTTCTGTATCCCCCATCCACCTCTGTACCCCCCCCCATGTCCACCTCTATATCTTTCCATCCACCTTTGTACCCCACATCCACCTCTGTGTTCAGCTCTGTACCCCCATCCACGTTCACTTCTTTATCTTTCCGTCCACCTCTGTACCCCCCCATGTCCACCTTTGTACCCCCTATCCACCTCTGTAGTACCCCCATCCATGTTCACCTCTGTACCCCCCCACCGCCTCTGTTCACCTCCATACCCCCATGTCCATCTCTGTACCCCCCATGTCCATCTCTGTACCCCCCATGTCCATCTCTGTACCCCCCCCCCATGTCCACTTCTGTACCCCCCCCATGTCCACCTCTGTACCTACCATGTCTTCTCACTTCTGTACCCCCCATGTCCACCTCTGTACCCCCCATGTCCATCTCTGTACCCCCCATGTCCATCTCTGTACCCCCCATGTCCACCTCTGTACCCCCCATGTCCATCTCTGTACCCCCCATGTCCACCTCTGTACCCCCCATGTCCACCTCTGTACCCCCATGTCCATCCCTGTACCCCCCCATGTCCACCCCTGTACCCCCCATGTCCATCTCTGTACCCCCCATGTCCATCTCTGTACCCCCCATGTCCACCTCTGTACCCCCCATGTCCATCTCTGTACCCCCCCATGTCCACCTCTGTACCCCCCATGTCCACCTCTGTACCCCCCCCATGTCCACCTCTGTACCCCCCATGTCCACCTCTCTACCCCCCATGTCCATGTCCACCTCTGCACCCCCCCATGTCCACCCCTGTACCCCCCCATGTCCATCTCTGTACCCCCATGTCCATCTCTGTACCCCCCCATGTCCACCTCTGTACCCCCCATGTCCACCTCTGTACCCCCCATGTCCACCTCTGTATCCCCCATGTCCATCTCTGTACCCCCCATGTCCACCTCTGTACCCCCCCCTATGTCCACCTCTGTACCTACCATGTCTTCTCACTTCTGTACCCCCCCCCATGTCCACCTCTGTACCCCCCCCATGTCCACCTCTGTACCCCCCCCCATGTCCACCTCTGTACCTACCATGTCTTCTCACTTCTGTACCCCCCATGTCCACCTCTGTACCCCCCCTCATGTCCACCTCTGTACCCCCCCCCATGTCCACCTCTGTACCTACCATGTCTTCTCACTTCTGTACCCCCCCATGTCCACCTCTGTACCCCCCATGTCCATCTCTGTACCCCCCATGTCCACCTCTGTACCCCCCCATGTCCACCTCTGTACCCCCCCTCATGTCCACCTCTGTACCCCCCCCCCCATGTCCACCTCTGTACCTACCATGTCTTCTCACTTCTGTACCCCCCATGTCCACCTCTGTACCAGCAATTCTCTGCAGTCTGAACAAATGAATCCTCTTCCCCTTCTCTTCACCTTGTTCTTTCTTACCTGATCACACGGCGGAACACAGTCCCAGCCTATCAGACCCAGCACACAGCCAGAAAACTTCACTCGGCTGTGTGCTACACAGGTCTGCCAGGCGGGGGTGGGGGCGGGAGGAACACAGAGCGCCGCTCTCGCTCTGTCATTGACTAGGGTCCGCAGCTCCTGACAGAGGGAGAAGCGGGACGAGCGGGCTCAAACACATGAAGCCCGCAGCTGTCCCGCTCTCCTGTATAATGAATGTAGCCGCTTGGGAGAGCAGGGGGGATCGGCTCCCCCCGCTACTCCGCAAAAACTGCGGGCAGCGCAGGGCTTAAGTGGCAGCTGCTTTGGGCCCCACAGCAATGACAGGGCCCAGGGCAGCTGCCCCTTTTGCCCTGCGTTAAAGACGGCCCTGAGGAGCATACAGTAAATTACACCTCTAATTTCCTAAAGACCTATTACATTTGTGAAGGTCCTGGATACCAGGACAGTAGAATTACCCACAAAATTACCCCATTTTGGAAAGCAAACACCCCATTGTCTATTCTATGAGGCATAATGAGTCTTTTGAACGGTTCATTTTTATCCACAAGTCTTCGGAAAACGGGGAAAGGAAATTAAAACGTATTTTTTTTACACAAAGTTGGCAATTTATAAGATATTTCTAACACATAGCATGTATATAGCAAAAATTACACCCAAAACACATTCTGCTACTCCTCCAGAGTATGGCAATACCACATGTGTGAGACTTTTACACAGCCAGTCCACATACAGAGGCCCAACACTGAAGTAGTACCTTCAGGTGTTCTAGGAGCATAAATTACACATCTAATTTCATTCCTACCTATCACACTTTTGAAGGTCCTGGAGCACCAGGACAATGGAATTACCCACAAAATGACCCCATTTTGGAAAGTAAACACCCCAACGCATATTCTATGAGGCATGGGCTGCAGATAAGTACTCGGGTACTCTGATGGGCTGGTGACAGGTACTCGGTTACTCTGATAGGCTGGTGACAGGTACTCGGGTACTCTGATGGCCTGGTGACAGGTACTTGGGTACTCTGATGGCCTGTTGACAGGAACTCGGGTACTCTGATGGCCTGGTGACAGGTACTTGGGTACTCTGATGGCCTGGTGACAGGTACTTGGTACTCTGATGGCCTGGTGACAGGTACTCGGGTACTCTGATGGCCTGGTGACAGGTACTCGGGTACTCTGATGGCCTGGTGACAGGTACTCAGGTACTCTGATGGGCTACAGATAGGTACTCTGATGGGCTGGTGACTGAAACTTGGGTACTCTGATGGGCTGGTGACTAGTACTCGGGTACTCTGATGGACGGTGACAGGTACTCAGATGGGTGGTGACAAGTACTCAGATGGACTGTAACAGGTACTCAAACGAACTGTGACAGATACTGAGATGGGCTATGACAGGTGCTCAGGTACTCGTGTACTTAGATGAACTGTGACAGATACTCAGGTATTCTGGTACTCAGATGGACTGTGACAGGTACTCGGGTACTCAGATGGGCTGTGACAGGTACTCAGGTACTCGGGTACTCAGATGGACTGTGACAGGTACTCGGGTACTCAGATGAACTGCGACAGGTACTCAGGTGCTCGGGTACTCAGATGGACTGTGTCAGGTACTCAGGTACTCAGATGAACCGTGACAGGTACTCAGGTACTCAGATGGGCTGTGACAGGTACTCAGGTGAACTGTGACAGGTACCCGGGTACTCAGATGAACTGTGACAGGTACTCGGGTACTCAGATGAACTGTGACAGGTACTCGGGTACTCAGATGAACTGTGACAGGTACTCAGGTACTCAAATATACTGAGACAGGTACTCACGTACTCAGATGGGCTGTGACAGGTACTCAAGTACTCGGTTACTCAGATGGGCTGTGACAGGTACTCAGGTACTTTGATGGCTGGTGACAGGTCCTCTTTATTGGGGGGAATGAGTGTGGTTGGTGTACACTGTAAGCGGTAACTAGATGTTACCGCAATCTCCTTCTCACACACGGTTGGACACAGCCTGTCAAATGGTAAAGAGCCATTTTTTATTGACTCTTTACACGGATCTGGCATGGGTTGTGTCTGAGGGACACACCTCATCCCCGATCCCCGCGGGCCCCCGGGGGCCCGCAGGAGCGGCGAGAAGCCTAGGACATCATATGACGCCCACCCAGGATGGGAGATCCCATCTGCAGACGTCATATGACTATAGCCCGGTATTGAAGTGGTTAATGTCTATACCAGAAGCGGAATTATATGTTAGGCCAACATTCTTTGAGTGCCTATGTGCGGCGGGGAAACTTGTACCACATACAGTATTTTGCAAAAGTGAGTACACCCCTCACATTTTTGTAAATATTTTATTATATCTTTTCATGCGACAGCACTGAAGAATTTACACTTTGTTATACAAGCTGTACGCTCACTACTTTACATTGTAGCAATGTAAATTTGCTATCCCCTCAAAATAACTCAACACACAATATCTAAACCGCTGGCAACAAAAGTGAGTACACCTCTAAGTGAAAATGTCCAAATTGGGCCCAATTAGCCATTTTCCCTCTCCGGTGTCATGTGACTTGTTAGTGTTACAAGGTCTCAGGTGTGACTGGTGAGCAGGTGTGTTAAATTTGGTGTTATCACTCTCACTCTCTCATACTGGTCACTGAAAGTTCAACATGGCACCTCATGGCAAAGAACTCTCTGAGGATTTGAAAAAAAGAATCGTCGCTCTACATAAAGATGGCCTAGGCTATCAGAAGATTGCCAAGACCCTGAAATTGAGCTGTAGCATGGTGGCCAAGACCATACAGTGGTTTAAAAGGACAGGTTCCACTCAGAACAGGCCTCGCCATGGTCGACCAAAGAAGTTGAGTGCACGTGCTCAGCGTCATATCCAGCAGTTCACTTTGGGGAAATAGACATATGAATGCTGCCAGCATTGCTGCAGAGGTTGACTGGGTGGGGGGGTCAGCCTGTCAGTGCTCAAACCATTCACCGCACACTGCATCAAATTGGTCTGCATAGTTGTCGTCCCAGAAGGAAGCCTCTTCTAAAGATGATGTACAAGAAAGCCTGCAAACAGTTTGCTGAAGACAAGCAGACTAAGGACATGAATTATTGGAACCATGTCCTGTGGTCTGATGAGACCAAGATAAACTTATTTGGTTCAGATGGTGTCAAGCGTGTCTGGCAGCAACCAAATGATGAGTACAAAGAAAAGTGTGTCTTGCCTACAGTCAAGCATGGTGGTGGGAGCGTCATGGTCTGGGGCTACATGAGTGCTGCCGGCACTGGGGAGCTACAGTTCATTGAGGGAACCATGAATGCCAACATGTACTGTGACATACTGAAGCAGAGCATGACCCCCTCCCTTCGAAGACTGGGCCGTAAGGCAGTATTCCAACATGATAACGACACCAAACACACCTCCAAGATGACCACTGCCTTGCTAATGAACCTGAGGGTAAAGATGATGGACTGGCCAAGCATGTCTCCAGACCTAAAACCTACTGAGCATCTGTGGGGCATCTTCAGAAGTTGGAGGAGCGCAAGTTCTCTAACATCCATCAGCTCTGTGATGTTTTCAAGGAGGAGTGGAAGAGGACTCCAGCAGTAACCTGTGAAGTTCTGGTGAACTCCATGCCCAAGAGGGTTAGGGCAGTGCTGGAAAATAATGGTAGTCACACAAAATATTCACCCAATTTGGACATTTTCACTTAGGGGTGTACTCACTTTTGTTGCCAGCGGTTTAGACATCAGTGGCTGTGTTTTGAGTTATTTTGAGGGAACAGCAAATTTACACTGTTATACAAGCTGTACACTCACTACTTTACATTGTAGCAAAGTGTCATTTCTTCAGTGTTGTCGCATGAAAAGATATAATAAAATATTTACAAAAATGTGAGGGGTGTACTCATTTTTGTGAGATACTGTATGTTGTCTCTTCTGTATAAACAGATTATTGGGCCTCCACAAGGTCAAATTCCTTCGTATATACGCAGATGGGAAGAGGACCTTCAGTTTTTTTTCACAATACCACAAATTAATAGGATTATTTCACTGGCTCACAAATCATCCATAGCAAGCCTGTTTCAAGAACAGGGATACAAGCTATTGGTCAGGTGGTATAGGGTTGCAGCCCTACTTAATAAACTTGATCCACAAATCTCTAAGCTATGCTGGCGTTGCAATAAAGAGACAGGGACACTATTATATATTTTCTGTCTGTGCCCTTTAATTACATAATTTTGAAATGAAGTGAGGAACATGATTAAACAATTGACATTAGTAGACCTTGGTATGGACCCCTTGGGATATCTCTTGCATTTAAATGAGATGCCCCTTCGGCACTATAAAAAGACATTGATAGCGCAAATACTGAATGCTGCCCGGCCATGTATTCCAGACTTGTGGAAGTCCACGATTACTCCCTCTTTGAAACACTGGTTCTCTAGGATAGCTAAAACTAGGACAATGGAATTTATGACAGCGTCACTCTACGGTAGAGAGGAGGAGTGTAGGGACACCTGGCGGCCATGGACGATCTTTTCATGTACATCCCAGTATGATGATTGCATTTTCATCTAGGTTGGGTGGGCTGGGTTGGAGGAGGGAGATTTGGGAGGGGGGGCGGGGTAGGGTGTTGGAAGCTCTGAAGAGTTTGAGCCTGTGCTAGTAGGTTGGCGTCTCTTTTTTTTTTTTTTTTCTCTTTCTTTCTCTCTTCTTTTTTCGGTATATTTTGTCTCCTGACCCCCAATGTTGGGGCCAGGAGAAAGGTGTTTTTTTTTTTTTCTATCCTAAAGTAGATAAGTCAAGGTATATGTATTATAGGTTAACAATTGATGTAGTTTTCTCATATCAGATATACTTTGGAGGTTACTATTTTTTTTTTTTTTTTGATAATGAATTTTCATTAGGGTGGTGTATTAATTCATAATCCATACCAACCTCCTATTATTATTTTTTAGTTTACGAATTTAATAAGTGCTATTGTTGGTTTATTTATTATATGTGCTTAGTGATGCTGGTCTTGACTTTATTTTCTTTATTCTAAAATAGGCTTATTTCCTTTTTTTGTTATTATGTATATGCTGGTTATAATTATTTATAAAATCTTTTGAATAAAGAATTATACTAAAAAAAAAAAAAAAAAAAAAAAAAAAAAGAAAGAAAAGAAAAAGGCTGGGTCCTTAAGGTGGTTAAAAAGGACGTGCAAATTAGAACAATTCATTAAGGCCCTTTTCACACTGGGGTGTTTTCAGGCACTTTTGGGCTAAAAATAGCGCCTGAAAAATGTCTCCCCTGCAGCCCCAGTGTTGGAGCCCTAGTGCTTCCACACGGGGCGGTGCGCTTGCAGGACGTTAGAAAAAGTCCTGCAAGCAGTGTCTTTGGGGCGGTGGAGGAGCGCCTACAAAAGGCTTTGGCAGCGGGGCTTTTAGGGCGCTTTAACCCTTTCTTCGGCCACTAGCGGGGGCTAAAAGCGCCCTGCTAGCAACTGAAAAGCTATCGCTGCCTGTTATCAGTGTGAAAGGGGTCTTAATGTAGGGATGGATTCATCCAGCAAGGAGCAGACTGAATCTGGTGTTTTCCCAGTCTCATTTAAGAACGATTATGACCGTTTTTGCCTACATCTGCACTCTTAAAGGATATTTAATCCTGTAACGAGCCCCTGCTCGCACGGTTCCACTCTCACTCTCCCGGTGCGTGTACACGGCGGCCGCGATGTCCGCCGGGCACCCGCGATTGCCCGTTAACCAGGCCGGACCGTGGATCTGTGTGTGTAAACACACAGATCCACAGCCTGTCAGCTCTGAGGAGAGCGATCTGTGTTCCCAGAACGGAGGAACACTGATCGGTCTCCTCCCCTTGAGCATCCCCTCCCCCTTCAGTTAGAATCATTCCCTAGGAAACATATTAACTCCTCCCTGCCCCCTAGTGGTTAACCCCTTCACTGCCTGTCACATTTACACAGTAATCAATGCAATTTTATAGCATTGATCGCTGTATAAATGTGAATGGTCCCAAAAATGTGTCAAAAGTGTCCGATGTGTCCGCCATAATGTCGCAGTCATGAAAAAAAATCGCGATCGCCGCTAAAAAAATAAATAAATATTTTTTTTTTTAAAAATGCCATAAATCTATCCCGTATTTTGTAGACACTATAACTTTTGCGCAAACCAATCAATATACACTTATTGCGATTTTTTTTTTACCAAAAATATGTAGAAGAAAACGTATCGGCCGAAACTGAGGACAAAATTTGTTTTATTATAGCAAAAAGTAAAAAATATTGTGTTTTTTTCAAAATTGTCGCTCTTCTTTTGTTTATAGCGCAAAAAATAAAAACCGCAGAGGCGATCAAATACCACCAAAAGAAAGCTCTATTTGTGGGGAAAAAAGGACGTCAATTTTTTTTGGGTACAACGTCGCACAACCACGCAATTGACGTTCAAAGTGCGACAGCGCTGAAAACTAAAAATTGGCCTGGGAAGGAATGGGGTGAAATTGCCCTGTATTGAACCGGTTAACTGGTCATACACATTATAATCTGATTGTACAATCATGGTACTTAATCCGGGGCTTAACTATAGGGGTCACACTCGCAAGGGTAACAATTTGTCTACACCTGGATAGGAGAACCGGCGGAGCGGCATATAGAAGAACTGATCCCGCTCTTGCAGCTGCTAAAAACCCTGCAGGCGCCAGGAGGGAAATGGAGGATATCGGTTCTCCTATATGCCACCACGCGTGCCCTCCTATCCAGCTTGGTGCTAGCTGCATCTACGATGTTAACAAGATTCAAGAGGCAAGCAGTCATCTGTACCTAGGACTGCCAGCTCAGCTTCTTGACTCTGGCTCCTGCTTCTTGCCTCAAGGCTGTTCCTGATGCCAGGAATGGTAGGAGAGATGCTTCCTGCCCTGAGGCGGCTCCCGCCTGGTAAGCCACAATCTCTGCCACAGCAGATTCCTGAGTGTAAAAGAATACACAGTGCACTGACCAGCGAGTATAGTGTGCCCTACTGACTGTCACTCATATCCCCCCACATACTGCACTTCACTGCCCCCCTCCTGTCACACTGTTCCCCTATTCTGCCCTCCACTGCCCCCTCCTTTGACACTGTCCTCCTACTGTCACGCTGTCCCCTGCATACTGCCCTTCACTACCCCCCTGCCCTCTACTGCCCCCCCTACCATCACACTCCCCCCCCCAATACTGCCTTCCATACCCCTTTTCCATCACACTGTCACCCTACCATCACACTTCCCCCCAATCATGCTGTCCCCTTCCCCCCATACTGCTCTCCACTGTCCCCCGCCACACTGCCCTCTCCTGTCATACTCCCCCGCTGTCACATTGCCCCCACATACTGCCCCCTCCTTTGACACTGTCCCCCGACCATCACGCTGCCCCCCGTACTGCCCTCCACTACCCCCTGCCCTCTACTGCCCCCCTCTCTTGACACTGTCCCCCCTACCGTCACGCTGCCCCCCATACCGCCCACCATACCCCTTTTCCATCACGCTGTCTCCCTCCCATCACACTGCCCTCCACTGCCCCTGCCACATTGCCCTTCACTGTCCCTTCCTGTCACACTGCTCCCCCATAATACCCTCCACTGCCCCCTCCTGTCACTCTGCCCTCCACTGTGCCTTCCTGTCACACTGCTCCCCCATAATACCCTCCACTGCCCCCTCCTGTCACACTGCCCTCTGTTACATTGCCCCCCTTCTGTAACACTACCCCCTCCTGTTACACTGACCCCTTACCGTCACACTGACCCCCCATACTGCCCTCCACTACCGCCCTCCCATCACATTTCCTCCCATCACACTGCCCAGGTACCCTTCTTAGATGGTGTGACTGCATTCGTTTTCTTGTTTAGGTCACTTGCGCATGATACTCCTGTTTGGGCATCTACTTTTTCAGACGTAATTTCAGCTGTTTTTGTTTTAAGTATTTGCACACATTGGTGCACATTTGTGCACATGAGGTGTAAATTACTGACCAAAAATTAAGATTTTTCAAATTTTTTTTTTTTACTATAGAATGTGTGGTGCTTGTTTACACACCTGTGTGTATAGGCACATTAGAAATAATTGCCTGTATTTTAGCTCAGTAAAAAAAAAAAAAAAAAAAGGCTGTACTGAGCTTTTTTAAGCTGCAGCGTGCAAGAAGCTTTATGCTCTGTACACACGACTGGTTTTCCCTTGGAATAAACTCTGAAGGTTTTTCTGACGGAATTCCGCTGAAGCTGTCTTCCATACACACGGTTACACCAAATTCCGACCGTCCAGAACGCGGCGACGTACAACACGTACGACGGGACTAGAAAACGGAAGTTCAATAGCCAGTTGCCAATAGCTTCTGTCTCGTACTTGCTTCAGAGTAGGGATGAGCCGAACACCCCCCGGTTCAGTTTGCACCAGAACCTGCCAGCGGACCTAAAATTTGCACGAACGTTAGAACCCCATTGAAGTCTATGGGACTCGAACGTTTGAAATCAAAAGTGCTAATTTTAAAGGCTAATTTGCATGGTATTGTCCTAAAAAGGGTTTGGGGACCCGGGTCCTGCCCCAGGGGACATGTATCAATGCAAAAAAAAGTTTTAAAAATGGCTGTTTTTTCGGGAGCAGTGATTTTAATGATGCTTAAAGTGGAAAAAAAAAAAGTGAAATATTCCTTTAAATATCGTACCTGGGGGGTGTCTATAGTATGCCTGTAAAGTTTCTCGTGTTTCCCTTGCTTAGAACAGTCCCTGCACAATTGACATTTCTTTATCGTACATCACGGGACACAGAGCACCATAGTAATGACTATGTGGGTTTATATGCGACCTTTAGGTGATTGGACACTGCCAACCAATAGTAAGAAGGTTCCTCCCATATAACCCCTCCTATACAGGAAGTACCTTTAGTTTTTTGTCAGTGTCTTGAAGGTGATGGTCACGGCTGTGAAAGCTCTTGCTTCAGATAATGTCCCAGTGAGGATTTTATAATCGGATCCATTCGGATGGCATATCATGCTAAAGTGGATGGTACCCAAGCCCTGGTTCAAGAACGGGGTCTTGCCTGTAATGTTTCCTTATGGAGCTGGACCCTTGTGATATGGTATTCCTGGACTTTTTATTTGCCCAAGGAAACCTAAAGGGTGCTTTACAGGTCCAGGGGTGTGGATCCTAAAATAAAAGGGGACCCGGTCTCTGAAGGTCCTCAGTGGCGTTACCCGCGGTGATGGGGGAAGATTGAGCCTGTCTTAGGCTCTGCTACGAGGACTGGTGAGTGCTTCCTTTGGAGGCCCCTTTTTTTTACCTATAAATTGCAAGGTAGTTTTATGTCTATGCCTGAGTGTTGTACCCTTTGTGTCCACTGGGGGGTTCCGCAGCAGTTACACAAATTGGTTCCCTGTCAGGGACCACGCGTGGGGTCACGGGCACGTGTACAGGTAGCGTGCACGTGCAGACGCGCAGTAAGGCCCGGGGCGTGCGTACGTCACGTGATGACGCACGCATAGGGAAGTCAGGCGCCTGCGTGTGTCAGTACTGTTCGCTAAGGCTCAGTGGAGCCGGGAGCCGGTCGCAGTGGGACACAGAGCAGGGCACGTGAGTCGGGCATTAGCAAACTTTGTAAGGAGGCTATAGTAGGTTTATATACAGCCATATAGCACAGTAAGTTTCCTCTAATCCTGTAAGCATGTCTTCCAGAAAACGAGGTGCAGGGAGCCGGATTAATACAGAGGGTAAAGTGACTCCTTCAAAAACAGGAGATCAACCTCAGGCTGTTGCAGCACCTGTCTCCCCTGAAAGACCTGTGGCATTTGACCTGGCTGAGCCATTGCATTTGTCAGGCGTTGTGGCCACCACCAATGTCCCTGCTTCTGCTTGTGTTACTAAGGATGACTTAACGACAGCTCTCGCTGGTCTTGAAGGCAAAATAGCGGGTATGATTGCCTCAGTAACGCACGGAGGGAAGAAAAGAAATAGATCTCCCTCTCCTGAGCCTGGTCCCAGTGCTGAGTCACTTGAGCACCAGGACTCCCTTAGCCAATTGGGTCCTTGTGATTTGGATCCTGAATGGGCAGAGGATTTTGAGGAGGTGGCCATAGGGGATAAAGATGCTGAAGCAGAGGAGTCCTCTGCAGGGGACTCAGGTTCAGAGGAACCATTGACGGCTTCGCAATCCCAAAAGCTGTTTATCCAGTCTTTAATCGAAATGGTAAGAACAGGTTTTAAGTTGCCCCCTGTACAAGGGCCAGAAATTTCCTGTTCTACATTGGGATCCTTGCGACCTTTGCAAGGTGATCAGGCGTTTCCTGTGCATCCATTATTGGAGCAATTGGTTTACGCTGATTGGGAACATCCAGACAGAATATACTTACCTCCTAAAAGGTTTTCTTTTTTGTACCCAATGGAGGAAAAGTTCAAAAAAAAGGTGGGATACACCTTTAGTAGATGCGGCTATTTCTTCAGTAAATAAAAGCTTAACCTGTCCAGTGGATAATGCCCAAGGGTTTAAAGACCCAGCAGATAAGAAGCTGGAATCCTTGCTTAAAGCGGGGTTCCACCCAAATTTTGAACAATATCTGTATGTACTCTCTTCCTTGCCTAGATGCTGACATGCCGTTTAAAAAAATGTAAATCGCCGTAATTCCTGGTTCTCCTCCCGTGGGAGTAGGCGTGTTTCTAGCCTCTCCCAGACTCCGCACAGTCTCCTGGGAGCTAGTCTCAGGCTTTCCAGGATGCCACTGATCATGTGCGGGAACGAGCGGTGAATGCTGGGAGCACAGCATTCACCGCATCCAGGAAATAAATGCTTGTGGGCTTCAAATGCCCACAATGAAGATGGAAACCGCCTGCAGTGAATAATATAAGTTATTCTTTCCGACAAAATCTGACACAGGTGGACATATTACACACAATATGTGAGTATGTAATGCTGAGAAGAGAAGTTTGTGAATGAACTCAAAAAAAAAAAAAAACGATAGATAGGTGGACCCCCACTTTAAGGCCTCCTTTGCGGTGGCCGGGTCAGCAGTACAACCAGCTGTTGCGGCGATTGGGATCTCTCAATCCCTGAAGGACCGTTTTAAAAGTCTGGTAAGGAACCTACCTGTTCAAGAGGAATATTCTGATGAATTGAAATATCTTCCTCAGGCTTTGTGTTTTGCGATAGACGCATTAAAAGACTCAATCCAACAAATGTCTCCCTTTGTGCTACTCTCAGTGCATATGCGCAGAGTGTTGTGGTTAAAGAACTGGTCAGCTGAGATGCCTTGCAAGAGGCTACTTGCGGCTTTTCCCTTTCATGGGGAATGTACGTTTGGAGAAGAACTGGATAAGTATATCCAAAAAATCTCAGGAGGAAAGAGCTCCTTGCTTCCTGTGAAAAAAAGGAATAAGCAGCCTTCCTTTAAAATTCCGAATGCTGCTAGGCGAATCTTCTCCAAAGAAGTATCGACGGCCTC
Organism: Aquarana catesbeiana; assembly: GCF_042186555.1. Taxonomy (NCBI): domain Eukaryota; kingdom Metazoa; phylum Chordata; class Amphibia; order Anura; family Ranidae; genus Aquarana; species Aquarana catesbeiana. Next base: position 85,139,071 of record NC_133335.1, on the reverse strand, counting down.
AACCACCTGCCTTTAAAAGACCTCAGGGTCAGAAAAGAACTTGGACTCAGAAGCCGAATAAGGCCAATGCCAAGTCCTCCTTGTGAAGGGACTCCCCCACTCTTACAAGTGGGGGCAGACTGCGGCGGTTCGCAGATGCTTGGGCAGGGTGGGTGCAGGACAAGTGGGTTATCTCCACTATAACGCAGGGCTACAAAATAGAGTTCTGCGATTTTCCCCCAAATCGATTTTTGAGATCAAGAGTTGCTTCGGATCTAGAAAAGAAGAAAAGCCTATTCCTAGCCTTAGAACAGCTAAAAAGGCAAGGGGTGATTACCAAGGTTCCACACAAAGAAAAGTTCAAAGGGTTTTATTCAAACCTATTCACAGTGCCGAAACCAAATGGGGAAGTAAGGCCCATTCTGGACCTCAAATCTCTCAATTCCTTTTTCAAAGTCCAAACCTTCCGGATGGAATCGGTTCGCTCATGATAGCGTCTCTAAGAAAAGGGGACTATTTAGCATCCATAGACATCAAGGAAGCTTACCTGCATGTACTGATTTTCAGACAACATCAGAGGTTCCTATGCTTTTCAGTAGAAGAGCGTCATTTCCAGTTTGTAGCACTACTGTCCGGTCTGGCTACGGCCCCTCGAGTCTTCACAAAGGTGTTGGCTCTGGTATTGGCCTTTCTAAGGTCTCAGAAGATATCGGTGATAGGATATCTGGACGATCTTCTGTTGAAGGACCAGTCCTATTCCACCCTGAGAAAGAACGTTGCAACTACAGTTCATGTTCTGAGATGCCTAGGTTGGATTCTGAATATGGACAAGTCAGCTCTTCATTCAGTTAAAATCTTGACATATCTAGGCTTGTTCCTGGATACGACCCAGGAAAGGGTGTTTTTACCCCCCTTGAAGGTCAGCTCAATAGTGGAGCTGGTCAGGAAAGTCAAGAGGGTAGAAAGACCCTCAATTCAATTATGCATGAGACTGCTGGGGAAGATGGTGTCATCTTTCAGCGCAGTTCCTTATGCGCAGTTTCACTCCAGGTTGTTCCAGAGAACGATCCTGGAGGCTTGGGACAAGTCTCTCCTAGCCTTGGATCATCCAATATCTCTATCCCCAAAGGTAAAACAGGACCTCTCTTGGTGGTCAAAGACCAGCAACTTAAAAAATGGAAAGTCCTTTCCGCCAGTAACTTGGAAGGTGGTAACTTCAGACGCCAGTTGTCTCGGCTGGGGAGCAGTATTGGAAAAGTCCTCCGTACAGGGAAAATGGTCCCAGGTATAGAAAAACCTTGCCGATCAATCTGTTGGCCCTCATATTCTGGACGGCCAGGCTGCGGGGGTCTCCGGTCAGAGTCCAGTCCACAATTCCACAGTGGTGGCATACATCAACCACCAAGGGGGTACCCGGAGCTGGGCAGCCCAAAAGGAAATAAATCATATACTGACTTGGGCAGAGAGACACGTGCCATATCTGTCGGCAGTATATATTCCGGGGGTGGACAATTGGCAGGCAGACTACCTAAGTCGTCAGCAGTTGTTGCCAGGGGAATGGTCCCTCCACCCCAAAGTTTTCCTTCAAATATGCCAGCGTTGGGGGATGCCAGAGGTGGATCTTCTGGCATCCAGGTTCAATGCCAAGGTGGACAGCTTTGTGTCCAGAACCAGGGATCCACTTGCCGTGGGGACGGATGCATTGGTGGTTCCCTGGGATCGGTATTCTGTAATTTACGCCTTTCCTCCGATCCAGATGCTGCTTCACCTGTTATGCAGGATACAGATGGAGCACAAAAAAGGTAATTCTGGTGGCCCCACGATGGCCAAGAAGGTCTTAGTATTCACAGATTGTGAGGATGGCAGTAGGGGACCCATTGTGTCTTCCATTACGCCCAGACCTACTGTCCCAAGGTCCAATATACCATCCTTCTTTACGGTCGCTGAATTTGATGGCATGGCTATTGAGACCAGAGTATTAAAAGACCGTGGTATCAGGGGTTCTGTTCTGGCTACTTTGATAAATGCTAGAAAGCCAGTGTCTAGAAATATTTACCATAGAGTCTGGAAATCATACATTTCATGGTGTGAGAAGAGAAGATGGCACCCTCGCAAGTATACAATTGGGAGGGTTCTTGCCTTCCTGCAAGCAGGAATTGACTTAAACTTGTCCTTAGGAACCATTAAAGGACAGATTTCGGGCTTATCGGTTTTCTTCCAGAGACCAATTGCGTCTCATTCATTGGTACGAACCTTTATCAAGGGAGTACTACATGTAAGGCCACCAATTAGACCGCCCTTGTGCCCATGGGACTTGAACTTAGTGCTTTCAGCTCTACAGAGTCAACCCTATGAGCCTATTAAGCAGATTCCTTTGATCCTATTGACTAGGAAATTGTTTTTTTTGGTGGCTATAACCTCAGCAAGAAGGGTCTCGGAGTTGGCCGCCCTTTCTTGTGAGAAACCCTTTGTTTGTTCATCAGTACAAGGTGGTGATGCAGCCCCGTCCGCAGTTTTTACCCAAAGTGGTTTCCAGTTTTCACTTAAATCAGGATATCATTTTACCTTCCTTCTTTCCTAACCCTAGATCTAAGGAGGAAAGATTACTCCATTCACTGGATGTGGTGAGAGCTATTAAGGTTTACTTGGATATGTCAGCCCCTTTTCGGAAGTCTGACTCCTTTTTTGTGCTGCCTGAGGGTCTTAGGAAAGGGCAGGCAGCAACTAGTTCTACAATCTGTAGGTGGATTTGTCAGGTCATTATCCAGGCCTATGAGTTGAAACACAAGGTTCCATCTCGATATCTTAAAGCTCACTCTACCAGAGGAGTTAGTACATCTTGGGCAGTGCGCCAACAGGTGTCGATGGCTCAGGTTTGCAAAGCGGCCACTTGGTCCTCGGTTCATACATTCACCAGGTTTTACCGACTGGATGTTAGATTCCAAAAGGAGACTGTTTTTGGCCAGAGCGTGCTGCAAGCAGCTTTATAATTTGGAGCCTAAAATAAAGGGGATTTAGGTATGTTCCCTCCCCTCAAAGGCATTGCTTTAGGACATCCCACATAGTCATTACTATGGTGCTCTGTGTCCCGTGATGTACGATAAAGAAAAATGGATTTTTAAAACAGCTTACCTGTAAAATCCTTTTCTTGGAGTACATCACAGGACACAGAGGTCCCTCCCCTCTTTTTCTGGGATCTTCATTGCTTGCTAAAAAAACTAAAGGTACTTCCTGTATAGGAGGGGTTATATGGGAGGAACCTTCTTACTAATGGTTGCCAGTGTCCAATCACCTAAAGGTAGCATATAAACCCACATAGTCATTACTATGGTGCTCTGTGTCTTGTGATGTACTCCAAGAAAAGGATTTTACAGGTAAGCTGTTTTAAAAATCCATTTTCTTAAAGTAATAAAAGTCATTTAAAACTGTTTACGGCTTTAATGTTATGTCCGGTCCTGGTAATATGGATGAAAATCAGTGAGACAAACGGCATGGGTATCCCCCCCCCCCCCCCAGTCCATTACCAGGCCCTTTGGGTCTTGTATGGATATTAAGGGGAACCCCGCACCCAAATTAAAAAAAGGAAAGGCGTGGGGCCCCAGGCCCTCTGAACAGCAGTATACAGGCGGTGCAAACAAGACAGGGACTGTAGGTTTGTTGTTAAGTAGAATCTGTTTGTAATTTTGAACTGGTACATTTTTAAAGTGTAGCTCCAGCCAAAAAATCTATTTTTAAGCTTTTTGGAAAACATAGGGAAGGCTTATCACCCCTGTGACATTTGTTTTGCTGCCTGTGCACCTCTTCAGAAGATTTTACCTCACTTTCTGTCCCAATGACAAATGTTTTTTGACAATTTGGGGTTTTTAGTGAAACAAGGACTGGTGATAAAGCATCAGTGGAAAGGAGACACGTTTTTCCTATATTAACTCTTACAGGAGAGAATTTCCCTTCCTAGGGGTAGATTTCATCTCACTTCCTGTTGTCTCCTTCCGTTTGCAAGTAGGAGTCGTTTGTAAGTTGGATGTTTGAAAGTAGGGGCCTGACCTATATACTCTGCAGAAATTGGGGCCTTAGGTGTTGGTGTTGCCACAACACTGTAAGTCCCTCACAGTTACTCTTGGTGGGCGCAGGAATGGGCTCTGCTGTGAAATATTAGATCAAGAATTGTAATTATATGCCCCTGTTGAACAGGGTCAGAAAAATTGGGCCTTTGGTGGTGGTGGTGCTGGTGCCACAACACTGTAAGTCCTCACAGTTAATCTTGCTGGGCGCAGAAACAGGCCCTGCTGTGAAATATTAGATCAAGAATTGTAATTACATGCACCTATTGAACAGGGGCAGAAAAATTGGGCCTTTGGTGGTAGTGGTGGTGTTGCCACAACACTGTAAGTCCTCACAGTTACTCTTGTTGGGAGCTGGAACGGGCCCTGCTGTGAAATATTAGATCAAGAATTGTAATTACATGCACCTGTTGAACAGGGGCAGAAAAATTGGGCCTTTGGTGGTGGTGGTGCTGGTGCCACAACACTGTAAGTCCTCACAGTTACTCTTGGTAGGTGCAGAAATGGGCCCTGCTGTGAAATATTGGATCAAGAATTGTAATTACATGTCCCTGTTGAACAGGGGCAGAAAAATTGGGCCTTAGGCACTGGTGCCACAACACAGCAACCCCTCACAGATACTCTAGTTGGAGTGCAGCAACGAACCTTCCTTGCAAAATATTGCATCAAAAATAGTAATTACACGCCCCTGTTAAACCGGGGCTGAAAAATTGGCCTTAGTCACTGGTGGCAGCGCCCAGAACCAAAAATATTCTTACAAGCTATCAGCATGATCATTGAGGAGGAAGAGGATAGTCACTCAGCATAACAGGATAGTCACTCAGCATCAGCATAGGCAGTCTTGAAGGGATCTGACATTTCAAAAAAAATTATTCGGTTACATCAGCATCAGGTGCTTGGTAGCTGGTGGTGATCCAAGACTGATTCATTTTTATGAAGGTCAGTCGATCGACCGAATCGGTGGACAGGAGCACCCTGTGATCGGTTACTAAACCTCCAGCAGCACTGAATGTGCATTCCGAAAGAACGTTGGATGCAGGACAGGCCAGTAGCTCAATTGCATACTGTGCAAGCTCTGGCCAGTGATCCATCCTCAAGACCCAGTAACCCAGAGGATTTTCGGTGGGAAAGGTGTCCAAGTCAGATCTTGCCCCTAGGTATTCCTGCACCATGTAAAACGGACGCTGGCGATGGTTGCTGGAACTGATCATACCTTGGGGCTGCGGACTAAAAATTTGTATGAATGCATCGGTCAGACGGCCACCTTCTCCACCGCTCCTTCTTTGACTGACCGAAGCCTCAGCAACACGTTGACCAGGAACAGGAGTTTGTAACCTCCCAGTCTCTGGAAATGCATTGCACAGACCTTTCTGCAAGGCCTCCCGAAGATGTTTCATCCTCTGCTCCCTCTGCGATGGCAAGATAAGGTCCGCAACCTTACCCTTGTAACGTGGATCAAGGAGGGTTTGCAAGCCAATATTGATCCCTCTCCTTGATACCACGAATACGAGGATCCTTCCGCAGGCTTTGCAGGATCAGGGAGGCCATGCAGCGTAGGTTTGCTGAGGCATTCGGTCCGGAGTCCTCTGGGTCACTAAGGACAACATGAGCCGCAGCCACCTCCTCCCATGTACAAGTTCATGGGTTTTTTGGGACTGTAAATGATCCCTTAAAGACTGCTGCTGATGCTGAGTGCCAGGCTCCACTTCCATGCTGACACAATCCTCCTCCTCCTCCTCCTCGTCCTCTTCCTGTGTGATCCTGTGTGTCTCCCAGCCAGGGGAAGAGAGAGGAAAGGAAGAGGTGAGCTGTCCGTATCAGCAGATAGCTGAATTGCCCGATGTAAGAGCTTTCATTACAACTTCCAGTGTTCCCGGGGCTCACGTCACATAGCTTCACCTTTTGGCCCGGTGCCTTTGAAAGACAGAACGCCGATCCAATGCGGGACATGTGACGTCATCAAAGGCGTCGGGCCAAGAGGTGGGGCTATGTGACGATGAGCCCCAGGAAGACAGGAAATTCAAATGAAAGCTATTACAGCGGGCAATCCCACTCTCTGCTGATCCGGGTGGCTTGCCTCTTCCTCTGCATAGGTGGGCTGTATGGGGCACAGGCAGACCAGGCTGTATTGGGCACAGATCATGCTGTATTGGGCACAGGTCACGCTGTATGTGGCACAGGTCACGCTGTATGTGGCACAGGTCACGCTGCATTGACACTAGGGCAGCTGTGGGGGGGGGGGGGCTGTTTGAAGGGGGGCCCCATACAACATTTTGCTATGGGGCCCTGCTATTTCTAGTTAGGCCCTGTGCCTGCCTGTGGTATTAATAGGATCAGAAGAACACCACTAATTGACTTCAGGTAGCTTTAGGTGCACACTGTGCAGAGGACGCACTACACTAACTTGTAAATACTGCAGCTGCCTGCGGTACTGTACTAATAGCATCAGAAGAACACCACTAATTTTCTTCAAGTAGCTTTAGGTGCACACTGTGCAGAGGACGCACTACACTAACTTGTAAATACTACAGCTGCCTGTGGTACTGTACTAATAGGATCAGAAGAACACCACTCATTTTCTTCAGGTAGCTTTAGGTGCACGCTGTGCAGAGGACGCACTACACTAACTTGTAAAAACTGCAGCTGCCTGCGGTACTGTACTAATAGGATCAGAAGAACACCACTAATTTTGTTTCGGTAGCTTTAGGTGCACACTGTGCAGAGGAAGCATTGCACTAACTTGTAAATACTACAGCTGCCTGTGGTACTGTACTAATAGGATCAGAAGAACACCACCAATTTTATTCAGGTAGCTTTAGGTGCACACTGTGCAGAGGACACAGTACACTAACTGTAAATACTGTAGCTGCCTGCCTGTGGTATTAATAGGAGCAGAACAACAGCAATTGTCTCCAGGTAGCTTTAGGTGCACACTGTGCAGAAGACACAGTACACTAACTGTAAATACTGTAGCTGCCTGCCTGTGGTATTAATAGGAGCAGAACAACAGCAATTGTCTCCAGGTAGCTTTAGGTGCACACTGTGCAGAGAACACACTACACTAACTGTAAATACTGTAGCTGCCTGCCTGTGGTATTACTAGGATCAGAAGAACACCACTAATTTTCTTCAGGTAGCTTTAGGTGCACACTGTGCACAGGACACAGTGCACTAACTGTAAATACTGTAGCTGCCTGCCTGTGGTATTAATAGGAGCAGAACAACAGCAATTGTCTCCAGGTAACTTTAGGTGCACACTGTGCAGAGGACGCACTACACTAACTGTAAATGCTGTAGCTGCCTGCCTGTGGTATTAATAGGATCAGAAGAACACCACTAATTTTCTTCAGTTAGCTTTAGGTGCACACTGTGCAGGAGACGAACTACACTAAATTGTAAATACTGCAGCTGCCTGCGGTACTGTACTAATAGGATCAGAAGAACACCACTAGTTTACTTCAGGTAGCTTTAGGTGCACACTGTGCAGAGGACACACTACACTAACTTGTAAATACTGCAGCTGCCTGCGGTACTGTATTAATAGGATCAGAAGAACACCACTTTTTCTTCAGGTAGCTTTAGGTGCACACTGTGCAGAGGACGCACTACACTAACTTGTAAAAACTGCAGCTGCCTGCGGTACTGTACTAATAGGATCAGAAGAACACCACTAATTTTGTTTAGGTAGCTTTAGGTGCACACTGTGCAGAGGACAAAGTGCACTAACTGTAAATACTGTAGCTGCCTGCCTGTGGTATTAATAGGAGCAGAACAACAGCAATTGTCTCCAGGTAGCTTTAGGTGCACACTGTGCAGAGGACGCACGGCACTAACTTGTAAATACTACAGCTGCCTGTGGTACTGTACTAATAGGATCAGAAGAACACCACCAATTTTATTCAGGTAGCTTTAGGTGTACACTGTGCAGAGGACACAGTACACTAACTGTAAATACTGTGGCTGGCTGCCTGTGGTATTATTGGGAGCAGAACAACAGCAATTTTCTCCAGGTAGCTTTAGGTGCACACTGTGCAGAGGACACAGTACACTAACTGTAAATACTGTAGCTGCCTGCCTGTGGTATTAATAGGAGCAGAACAACAGCAATTGTCTCCAGGTAGCTTTAGGTGCACACTGTGCAGAAGACACAGTACACTAACTGTAAATACTGTAGCTGCCTGCCTGTGGTATTAATAGGAGCAGAACAACAGCAATTGTCTCCAGGTAGCTTTAGGTGCACACTGTGCAGAGAACGCACTACACTAACTGTAAATACTGTAGCTGCCTGCCTGTTGTAATAATAAGATCAGAAGAACACCACTAATTTTCTTCAGGTAGTTTTAGGTGCACACTGTGCACAGGACACAGTGCACTAACTGTAAATACTGTCGCTGCCTGCCTGTGGTATTAATAGGAGCAGAACAACAGCAATTGTCTCCAGGTAGCTTTAGGTGTACACTGTGCAGAGGACGTGCTACACTAATTGTAAATGCTGTAGCTGCCTGCCTGTGGTATTAATAGGATCAGAAGAACACCACTAATTTTCTTCAGATAGCTTTAGGTGCACACTGTGCAGGGGACGAACTGCACTAATTTGTAAATACTGCAGCTGCCTGTGGTACTGTACTAATAGGATCAGAATAACACCACTAATTTTCTTCAGGTAGCTTTAGGTGCACACTGTGCAGAGGACACCGTGCACTAACTGTAAATACTGCAGCTGCCTGCCTGTGGTATTAATAGGAGCAGAACAACCGCAATTGTCTCCAGGTAGCTTTAGGTGCACACTGTGCAGAGGACGCACTACACTAACTGTAAATGCTGTAGCTGCCTGCCTGTGGTATTAATAGGATCAGAAGAACACCACTAATTTTCTTCAGGTAGCTTTAGGTGCACACTGTGCACAGGACAGTGCACTAACTGTAAATACTGTAGCTGCCTGCCTGTGGTATTAATAGGATCAGAAGAACACCACTAATTTTCTTCAGATAGCTTTAGGTGCACACTGTGCAGGGGACGAACTGCACTAAATTGTAAATACTGCAGCTGCCTGCGGTACTGTACTAATAGGATCAAAAGAACACCACTAGTTTACTTCAGGTAGCTTTAGGTGCACACTGTGCAGAGGACTCACTACACTAACTTGTAAATACTGCAGCTGCCTGCGGTACTGTACTAATAGGATCAGAAGAACACCACTAATTTTCTTCAGGTAGCTTTAGGTGCACACTGCAGAGGACGCACTACACTAACTTGTAAATACTACAGCTGCCTGTGGTACTGTACTAATAGGATCAGAAGAACACCACTAATTTTCTTCAGGTAGCTTTAGGTGCACACTGTGCAGAGGACACAGTGCACTAACTGTAAATACTGTAGCTGCCTGCCTGTGGTATTAATAGGAGCAGAGCAACAGCAATTGTCTCCAGGTAGCTTTAGGTGCACACTGTGCAGAGGACGCACTACACTAACTGTAAATACTGTAGCTGCCTGCCTGTGGTAATAATAAGATTAGAAGTACACCACTAATTTTCTTCGGGTAGCTTTAGGTTCACACTGTGCAGGGGACGAACTACACTAAATTGTAAATACTGCAGCTGCCTGCGGTACTGTACTAATAGGTTTAGAAGAACACCACTAATTTACTTCAGGTAGCTTTAGGTGCACACTGTGCAGAGGACGCACTACACTAACTTGTAAATACTGCAGCGGCCTGCGGTACTGTACTAATAGAATCAGAAGAACACCACTAATTTTCTTCAGGTAGCTTTAGGTGCACACTGTGCAGAGGACGCACTACACTAACTTGTAAATACTACAGCTGCCTGTGGTACTGAACTAATAGGATCAGAAGAACACCACTAATTTTCTTCAGGTACCTTTAGGTGCACACTGTGCAGAGGACGCACTACACTAACTTGTAAAAACTGCAGCTGCCTGCGGTACTGTACTAATAGGATCAGAAGAACACCACTAATTTTGTTTAGGTAGCTTTAGGTGCACACTGTGCAGAGAACACAGTGCACTAACTGTAAATACTGTAGCTGCCTGCCTGTGGTATTAATAGGAGCAGAACAACAGCAATTGTCTCCAGGTAGCTTTAGGTGCACACTGTGCAGAGGACGCACTACACTAACTGTAAATACTGTAGCTGCCTGCCTGTGGTATTAATAGGATTAGAAGAACACCACTAATTTTCTTCAGGTAGCTTTAGGTGCACACTGTGCAGGGGACGCACTACACTAAATTGTAAATACTGCAGCTGCCTGCGGTACTGTACTAATAGGATCAGAAGAACACCACTAATTTTCTTCAGGTAGCTTTAGGTGCACACTGTGCAGAGGACGCACTACACTAACATGTAAATACTACAGCTGCCTGTGGTACTGTACTAATAGGATCAGAAGAACACCACTAATTTTCTTCAGGTAGCTTTAGGTGCACACTGTGCAGAGGACACAGTGCACTAACTTGTAAATACTGCAGCTGCCTGCAGTACTGTACTAATAGGATCAGAAGAACACCACTAATTTTGTTTAGGTAGCTTTAGGTGCACACTGTGCAGAGGACGCACTAAACTAACTTGTAAATACTGCAGCTACCTGCGGTACTGTACTAATAGGATCAGAAGAACACCACTAATTTTCTTCAGGTAGTTTAGGTGCACACTGTGCAGAGAACGCACTACACTAACTTGTAAATACTACAGCTGCCTGCCTGTGGTAATAATAAGATCAGAAGTACACCACTAATTTTCTTCGGGTAGCTTTAGGTTCACACTGTGCAGGGGACGAACTACACTAAATTGTAAATACTGCAGCTGCCTGCGGTACTGTACTAATAGGATCAGAAGAACACCACTAAGTTACTTCAGGTAGCTTTAGGTGCACACTGTGCAGAGGACGCACTACACTAACTTGTAAATACTGCAGCGGCCTGCGGTACTGTACTAATAGAATCAGAAGAACACCACTAATTTTCTTCAGGTAGCTTTAGGTGCACACTGTGCAGAGGAAGCACTACACTAACTTGTAAATACTACAGCTGCCTGTGGTACTGAACTAATAGGATCAGAAGAACACCACTAATTTTCTTCAGGTAGCTTTAGGTGCACACTGTGCAGAGGACACACTACACTAACTTGTAAAAACTGCAGCTGCCTGCGGTACTGTACTAATAGGATCAGAAGAACACCACTAATTTTGTTTAGGTAGCTTTAGGTGCACACTGTGCAGAGAACACAGTGCACTAACTGTAAATACTGTAGCTGCCTGCCTGTGGTATTAATAGGAGCAGAACAACAGCAATTGTCTCCAGGTAGCTTTAGGTGCACACTGTGCAGAGGACGCACTACACTAACTGTAAATACTGTAGCTGCCTGCGGTATTAATAGGATTAGAAGAACACCACTAATTTTCTTCCGGTAGCTTTAGGTGCACACTGTGCAGGGGACGCACTACACTAAATTGTAAATACTGCAGCTGCCTGCGGTACTGTACTAATAGGATCAGAAGAACACCACTAATTTTCTTCAGGTAGCTTTAGGTGCACACTGTGCAGAGGACGCACTACACTAACATGTAAATACTACAGCTGCCTGTGGTACTGTACTAATAGGATCAGAAGAACACCACTAATTTTCTTCAGGTAGCTTTAGGTGCACACTGTGCAGAGGACACAGTGCACTAACTTGTAAATACTGCAGCTGCCTGCAGTACTTTACTAATAGGATCAGAAGAACACCACTAATTTTGTTTAGGTAGCTTTAGGTGCACACTGTGCAGAGGACGCACTAAACTAACTTGTAAATACTGCAGCTACCTGCGGTACTGTACTAATAGGATCAGAAGAACACCACTAATTTTCTTCAGGTAGTTTAGGTGCACACTGTGCAGAGAACGCACTACACTAACTTGTAAATACTACAGCTGCCTGTGGTACTGTTCTAATAGGATCAGAAGAACACCACCAATTTTCTTCAGGTAGCTTTAGGTGCACACTGTGCAGAGGACGCACTACACTAACTTGTAAATACTGCAGCTGCCTGCGGTACTGTACTAATAAGATCAGAAGAACACTAATTTTCTTCAGGTAGCTTTAGGTGCACACTGTGCAGAGGACGCACTACACTAGCTGTAAATACTGTAGCTAATAGGACTAATAGGATCAGAAGAACACCAGCAATGTTCTTCAGGTAGCTGTAAATACTGTAAAAACACCTGCCTGCCTGTCAGTAGTAGGAAGAGAATAACAGGAACGGATCTAGCTAAACTGAATACAGTGTGTGTGTGTGTGTGTGTGTGTGTGTGTGTATATATATATTACGGCTCTCTGTACAGATGGCGCTGTGATTGGCCAAGCATGCGGGTCATAGTGCATGCTTGGCCAATCATCAGCCAGCAATGCACTGCAATGCCGCAGTGAATTATGGGCCGTGACGCGCCACTCGAATTTGGCGCAAACGGCCCATATCGTTCTGAATTCGGCGAATGACCGAACAGGCAATGTTCGAGTCAAACATGCGTTCGATTCGAACACGAAGCTCATCCCTACTTCAGAGCATGTGTCGTTTTTGGTACGTCGGAAAAGCATACAGACGAGCGGTTTTCCCGATAGGAATTGGTTCCGTCGGAAAAATTTAGAACATGTTCTCTTTTTAGGTTCGTCAGAATTTTCGACGTAAAAAGTCAGATGGGGCATACACACGATCGGAATATAAAAGCTCCCGTCTGACTTTTTCTGTCAGACATTCCACTCGTGTATACACGGCATAAGACTTTCTTTTATTTTCATCTGGTGGACAGAGCAAGCTCTCCTTCAGAGGTAGCAGTTAGAGGGATAAAAAAAACCATCTCTCACAGACAGCGGTGCTTACAATAATCAGCTTTAATTTATTTATGTGAAACCTTCCCAAAAGGAAAAAAAAAATCTGTATGTTGTGATTATAAAGTGTTAGCTTGAGTTTGTCGGTATATTTCAATCTGATACTACATTTACCTCCTTCATTCAGGATGAGGCCCTCCAATACAGGAGGTATGTTATTGTGTGTGGCGGGTTTGGCAGGAGGATGGTGGTAGGGAAGGGGGAGCTGCAAAATGCTCGCCTGCGTAGACAAAACTCCTTGCTCTCGCCCCCTGTATCCAGGTTACTTGTCTGCTGCCCCTCAGTGTTTCCCGCCCCCCTCTGCGCTACCAGAATCTCCCTCTCCCACTGGCTGCTACCAGGGCCATCTTAAAAGCATCATGGGCCCCTAAGACCCTCTCCCAATTTACGCACCTACTCTCAAGATTTAAAGTGTAAATAGTTGATAAATTTGAACAAGCAGTTATAAAAAGTTTTATATTATATATTATATTAAGTATTATATTTGATCACTGTATTTGTGTCACTAGTGATGTCAGAGTCAGTCAGTCCGTGTACCTCCCTGCGAGGGTCTGTTAGCACCAGATTGCCTGCTACCCTATCACAGTCCCACTAAAACTCATACAGTACTATACACTAACACTGGCTGGGAAGGGGTTAACATATAGGGGTTAACTGTGTGCCCAGCAAGTGTAATGTGTGCAATATGTGCTGCTTTTACTTACAGAACTGGCTGTTTTTTCCAGGGAGAAGAAACAGCCAAATCGCTGCTCTGTGTACAGAGTTACGTGTGTGTTTTTGTGCTGTGATTGGACACAGCTTCTCAGTAGGATTCCTTCAAAAACATTGGGTGAAACCTGTTGATTAACTTGTGCTATGTCCAATCACAGCATGGGTTGGCAGTGGGCATGCATGCATGCCCCAAAAACCAGGAAGACAGGTGGCGATGTACAAGTATGTTGTCTGTCCTGCCTGGGCTTCTTACCCTCAATAAAACTACAGCGGGTTGGTAGCAAGTGGTTAAGGTAAATTTTTCACCAGATGTGGTGGGACTGTGTTGGGTGGCTTTTTCAGCATGACATGGCAAAATGCCTTGTCTCTGGCATGTCCAGTTCACAGCACTGCGGCCAATTGAACTTTATTGAAATGTCACAGTGACATTTCATAAAGTTGGTTTAACCACTTGCCCTCCGGAGGGTTAACCCCCCCTTTATGACCAGGCAATTTTTTGGTATAAGGCACTGCGTTATTTTAACTGACAATTGCGCGGTGTGGGAAGCTGTACCCAAATACAATTGACGTCCTTTTTTCCCCACAAATAGAGCTTTCTTTTGGTGGTATTTGATCACTTCTGTGGTTTTCATTTGTTGTGCTATAAAAAAAGGCTGACAATTTTGAAAAAACAAACAAAAAATAATTTTTTATTTTCTGCTATAAAACATTTCCAATAAAAAAAATGTCAAAAAAATCTAATTTCTTCATCAATTTAGGCCAGTATGTATTCTGCTACATATTTTTGGTAAAAAAAATCCCAATAAGCGTATATAGATTGGTTTGCGCAAAAGTTATAGCATCTACAAACTATGGGATAGATTTATGGAATTTTTTTTACTAGTAATGGCGCTGATCAGTGACTTATAGCGAAACTGCGAAATTGCGGCGGACAAATCGGACACTAAGTGACACTTTTTGAGGACCAGTGACACCAATACAGTGATCAATGCTAAAAACATGCACTGTCACTGTACTAATGACACCCGGGGGTTAACTGTGTGTCTAGGGAGTGCTTGCTAACTGCATGCCTAGCCTGTGCTTGGTTATTGTGCGGGAGGTGCTTTTACTAAGGAAAGTCATTGATTCTTGTTCCTGCTTTGCAGAAACACAGGATCAATACCTTCCCTACTGATAGAACGGCAGTCTGTCTTGTTAACATAGGCAGACTGCCATTCTGCTTGTGTCCAGAATGATGATGGGCAGGTGCTGGCAGACATTGAGTCCGCGGGATCGGCTGATTGGCTCCCGCTGTGTCCAATCACAGTGGGAGTAGATTGCCAGTGGTGTGTGTGCACGCCCCAGACCTGGAAGTGCAGGATCATGTACTAGGTATGTGATGCTGCACAGGAGAGCCACTCCGCCACCGTATATATATACATTTTACGGTTGGCAAGCAGTTAAAAAAGAAAGCACAGCATGTTGAAATGCAGCAGCTGGGGTAAATTGCTGACAAGGCAGCAGCTGGGGGCGTGCACATGCTGGAGCCACGATGCTTTGATTCGTGACTGCGGCAAGAATTATATCACCAGTTGAATTTGGTGGGCACTACTGCTTACCAAATGCAATCAAATAAGAGGCTGTGCTGCAACTTTTCCCACAATCATGTGCAATGCATATAGTTCTTGTGAGGGTGATGCAGCATTTTGGGGGTTAAAATAGGTGGTGAGGAGGCAACATATCACCTCCTCACTGCCTGTCTAATACCTCTAAAAGGAATCCATGTGGGGCAGTTTTTTACAGTAAAAGACTAAGTGCCGGTTCACACTTTTGCGCTGTGAATTCGCAACAAATTCTGTGCCGATTGCGCACCACATCCAAATCACACCCCGTTCGTGTTTAAGGTAACGACACCCTGAAATCGGTTTGCAAAACGCAGTGCGATTTGCAGAATTGGATCGCATGGGTGTTCACACCCATGCGATCTATTTCTGGGTTGGCCAATAAAAAATAAGGGTCCTGCACCACTTTGGCTTAAATTGCGGTGCGATTCCTGATCAAACTCGCATGCAGTTCCCGCACCGCATAGTGTGAACCGGCTCAGAGCAGCAGAGAAGGACATTTGTTATGTTGAGCGGGGTGTCTGGACAGGGGACTTACCGATTTACCAGCTTCTAGTCTCCTCCAATTGCAGTTGTCATGCTGCAGCTGCACACACCCCTATCTAGCACCATGCTGTGTGTGTGCACATCAGGGGGTGGGGTTGCTAGCCCGGGCACAGCAGGGAATCAGGGATTGGTCAGTTTACAGAGGTCTTCAGCACACTGAGGTCCTGTGCTGTTCACTGTGAATCCTCCTGTGAGAATAAAGGTGAAGGGCAGGGCATGAAATGTCCCTGCCCCACCACCTGTGGGATCGTGGCAGACCTACTTTTTAAATTTAAATAAAGTTATTTAAATAAAATAAATAAATAAATAAATAAATAAATAATTATTAATAAATTACTTACCTCTGATTGGTGATCGAGTTTGACAGTTGCCCCAAACGGTCCTCTGGCACGAGTATACAGCCTATAAAAGGAAGAGGATGCGTCATTACTGGGCAGAAGACGGCGAGGATTTGAAGAGGAGCACATCTGCACTTACCTGTCATGGAGCATTTGCTGCGTCAGATGATGGATCGGGCGGCTGCTGTGGATGGTGATGCTTGGATCCGTCACTGCCTGTCTCTCCCTGGGCCTTCCTCCACCGTGGGACCGGGTACACAGGCTTCTTCTTTCTCTATTCCCCCTTCTGGCTCCGGGGTTCCTGTTCCTCCTTTACCTCGGTGTGTTCCGTCATGCCCCCCTCCCTCTTCAGCCCTTCGTTTCTCCATTGAGGATCTCCCCCCTCCCTGTGCTTCTGCTAATCCTCCGGTTTTCCGGAGCGAACTTCCTCCATTCCATCCTGCTTCTGTGCCGGAAGATTCGTCTCTGCATCTGACTGCGCCGACGTCATCTCCGCCTTCTTCTCTTCCGCCGGGCCCTCCTTCATTCCACGATGTAGCTCGGCCTTCTCCTTCGGGTGAGATCGCTCGCACATGCGCAGTTCGTTCTGGGAGAAGAACACAGAGACATTTGAAGAGACCTCGCAGGTTCGATTCCCCGGATGGGCATGTGAACAACAGCTACATTAATCATAGGTTATTTAATTCTACAGGTTTTTAATTTCTGTTACTAATTTCTTGTTGTTTTTAATTGTCTTATATTGTTTTTTAACCCTTTATAGTGTTCATACTTCTGCGACGGTGGCTCAGGCTTCTTCTGCGGGTCTTTCTGTGACTGCGGATCCTGTTGTCACGGTTACTGGTGCTGATGCGATGCACAGTGGAAGAAAGCGTCCTTGTAAAACTAAAGGTTTGTGTTCTTCTGTAGTGTTCTGCAGTACACCATATTTTTGATAATAATTGCGTTTCTTTTTCTTGCTTTAGGTGTTTTGCTACCAAACAATTCTTCTGTTGATCCTTCGTTACTATCTGATAGCGTTACCATGGTGCCTGGCCGTACATCTACTGCTTGTGAGATTTCGCAGGCGCCTATGCTCTCTGACTCTACGCATAATGCGAATACTGTTACTTCAGATACTTCTGGTGAGTTTGCTGATTATTCAAAATTGTCTGAGTTGTTTTGTTCGTTTTCTAAATTTTTATCTGATCTAGCTGGTTCTGTTAATGTTGCTCATCCCACGTCTACTCCAAGTGTAGCTTCTGTGTGGCTAGATCCTTTGTCTGTCTCCCGTGTTGTTCCTGTCTCTATGACTGTCGATGCTGCACCTATGCCTCCTGCGGCTCCAGCGGTGGTTGTTAACACGCTTATTCCGGATTCTTGTTTAAAGGAGGTTGTAACATGCGAATTATCCCCCTTGGGTTTTCATTTGTCTAATTCTATGAAAGAAAAGATTTGGCCTGGGAAGTATGTCGACTTATTACCTTTGCTTCCGTCCAATCATGAACATCGCTTGGAGAAGAGGGATAGTGATAAGAGAGATGATGATAGGAAGAAGATTGCGCCACGCTCCTTTAATAATTGGCTGCAAGCATTTTGCATTTACGCTGGTGTCCTTGGTGAGAAACGTCCTGACCTGTGTTCTGGTTTGTTCCAACATGTCGAAATCATTTTGGAAGCTTACAAAAATTTCCCTGGTTTTTCGTGGTTTTATTATGATGAGGCCTTTCGCCAAAAATTGTCTGTACATAAACATATGAAATGGGGCTCAAAAGATGTTGGCTTATGGCTTAATCTTTTGTTGCCTCAAAAGCCTCTGTTTAAGGTCACTGCTTCTACTCCTACTACTGCTTATCGCCGGGGAGTTTGTTTTCATTTTAATGATGGGCTGTGTAAATGGCCTAACAACTGTAAATACAAACATGAATGTAGCCATTGTGCGGGTAGTCACCCTGCTTCGCGCTGTTTTAAGAAGTTGTCCTCTAGTGCTTCAGCTCCTTCTAAGGAGCTTTTTCTTAAAAGCCACAACTCCAGTGAAAATTCTAAGCATACTGCCTTGGCTTCTCAAGTATCCAGAGCATCTGAAGGCAATCGTATTGCGTGAGGGTTTTTTGTTTGGTTTTCTGTTGCCTTCTTTTTCTGGGGTTGGTTGTCACATATTTCCTAATTTGCCTTCGATTTCTTTGCATCCGTCTGTTGTTCGTGACAAGTTGGATAAGGAATTGCGAGCTGGTAGAATTGCGGGTCCGTTTTCCGCTCCTCCATTCCCTGATTTTCGTGTTTCGCCGCTTGGTATTGTTCCAAAAAAGGAGCCTAACTCTTATAGGTTGATTCACCATCTCTCTTTCCCTTACGGTTTTTCTTTGAATGATGATATTGACTCATCCTGGTGTTCTGTCCAATATTCTTCTTTTGATGATGCTTTGTTTAAGATTAGGGCAGTTGGTTCATCCGCTTTGCTTGCTAAGGCCGACATACAATCGGCGTTTCGTTTGCTTCCTATTCACCCGTCGGCTTTTAATTCTTTGGGTTTCCATTTTCAAGATGAATTTTATTTTGATAAGTGTCTCCCAATGGGGTGTTCGCTTTCTTGTTATTATTTTGAACTTTTTTCTACTTTTCTTGAGTGGGTAGTTGGTTTTCGTGCGGGTTCTACTGCTTTGTTGCATTATTTGGATGATTTTCTTTTTATTGGTAAAGCTGATTCTTCTGATTGTTTATATTTATTTACGGTTTTTAGAATTGTTTGTAGGGATTTGGTATACCACTGGCCGAAGAGAAGTCTGTTTACCCTACGTCTTGCCTTGAATTTCTCGGTATACAAATTGACACGGGCTCCATGGAATTCCGTCTGCCTGATGTTAAGATTGTTAAAATTAAACTTTTATTGGACTTTGTTCTTTCAAAAAGTAAGGTTAAGTTGAAAGTTTTGCAGTCTTTGCTTGGTTTGTTGGCGTTTGCGTCTAGAGTTTTGCCGATGGGTCGTGTTTTCTCTAAGCGCTTATATCGCGCTATTTCTGGTGTTTCTTCTCCTTTTCATTTCGTGCGGATTTCTTCTGGTATGAGGGATGATCTTATGGTTTGGCGTCGTTTTTTATCTAAGTTTAATGGCCGCTGTTTGTGGCAGGCCCCCTTTTGTTCTGCTTCAGCGTTGCATCTGCATACTGATGCGGCTGGATCTTGTGGTTACGGTGCTTATTGGGATGGCCATTGGTCGGCCGATGTTTGGCCCACGTATTGGAAAGATTCCGGTTTAACGTTGAATATTGTTCTGTTGGAAATTTTTCCTGTATTGGTTGCTTTGGAATTATGGGGTGTTCATTTTAGGAATCGTCGTATTTTACTATATTCGGATAATAAGGGTGTTGTCTTTGCTCTTAATTGTTTGTCTTCTAAATCTCTTCCTGTTCTTGCTGTGCTTAGAATGTTGGTTTTTAAATGTTTAGATCTTAATATATGGTTAAAGGCTAAATACATTCCTGGTAAGGACAATCTCATTGCTGATGCTCTGTCCCGTTCCCAGTTTCAGAAATTCCGACTCCTGGTTCCTCATGCGGATCCTACTGGCCTATTATGCCCTCCTCACTTATGGGAACTTCGATGAACCCTATCTTCAATGCTATTCGGGCTTCTTTGGCAAATTCCACGTGGGCATCCTATAAAGCTGCGTGGTCTTTGTGGTGTTCCTTCTTGCTTTCTTTTGGCCATCTTCAACCCCCTTTTTCTGAAGACTTGATTTTGTCTTTTTTGAGTTTATTGATGTCTCGTGGTTATTCCCATTCTCATATTGTTAAGACTTTGTCGGGTGTTTCCTTTTTCTTGCGCATGCAGGGCGGTAGATCTTGCATGTCCTTTTTCTCTGTTCGGTATGCCTTGCGGGGTTACAATAAGAATCGCTCGGTTGCTGATAATAGATTGCCGATTTCTGTTGACCTTTTGGGTCGTCTTTGTGACGTTTCTAAGGATGTTTGTTTTTCTCCTTATGAATCGTTATTATTTAATTTGGCCTTTTGCTTGTGTTTTTTTGGGGCGTTCCGAATTTCTGAATTACTCCCGTTGAAAGTTTCTGATGCATCGGGTTTGTTTTTTCATGATGTTTTTGTTGGTTCTAATTATATTCAGATTTTACTTCGTCATGGTAAAACGGATCAATTGGGTCGTGGTAGATGGATTACATTGCGAGCACTTCCTGGTGCTCGTTATTGTGTTTTCTCTTTGGTTCGGCAATTTTTGCATGTCAGACCTGTGTTTTTTCGGCACTTGCTCATTCACGTCACGGGTGCTCCGGTGACTATTTATCAATTCAAAGCTGTTCTACGTAGATGCCTAAAAGCATTGCTTTTGGAACATCTGCGAATTACATCACACTCGTTTCGTATTGGTGCTGCCTCTACTGCTGCTTTGGTAGGTCTTAATGAATCTATGATTAAAGATATTGGTGGTTGGAGATCTAACTGTTATAGATCATATGTCAGGCCTAATCTTTGTTTTTGATTTTAGGTGCTCCGCGTGTCATCTGGATCATTGGACACTCCTATGTTTTTTGGGCTCAGAAGAGGGCTGAATGGAGAGTCTATGGAAATAATTTAGGCTTGCCTTATGGTTTTGAAGTTCATTGGTATGGAAGAAGTGGCATGCTTTGGAGCGATTTACGTTCTGTTCTGTCTTATCTGCATGATTGCTGGCCTGTTCCCCATATCATTATTTTTCATTTATCGGGTAATGATCTGGGTGAACGTAAAACCTTAGAATTGCTTTCTCATATTAAGCTTGATCTCTTATGCCTGCATGCTGTTTTCCCTGATACTTTTTTAATATTTTCTGAAATAATTCCTAGACTTGATTGGTTGCTCTGTTCTGACCTTAAATTTTTGGAGAAGATCCGTAAGCGAATTAATAGAGCTTCAGATAAATTCATGCCTTCGGTTCATGGTATGTCTTTTCGGCATTTGAACTTAGAGGGTGGTTTGCCTGGGTTTTATGGACCTGACAATGTGAATTTATCTGATGTCGCTCTGGACATTCTAAATTTAGATTTTCAATCCTGTGTTGAATTGGCTGTTGCCTTGGGGGTGTGCCAGGCTCCTTAAGATTCTGAGCCTGGCGTATGGATAATTGTTTTTGGTTTTACATTATATAGCTTGAGTTTACATGGCTGAGCTATTTATATATATATTTATATTGATATGCTATTTCAAATATGCTTTTAACTCACGTTAAGTGTGTTTGATAATTTCTGATTATAAGTTGATATTTTAATTATACTTTATACCTATAAATAAAAGGTCACGGCCATTTCAAACCACAGGCATTTCTATGTATTATTCTTTAAATATTATATTAGATTATTAAATATTAGTTGTTATTGGTTATGACTACGATCCCATAAAGGTGAAGGGCAGGGCATGAAATGTCCCTGCCCCACCACCTGTGGGATCGTGGCAGACCTACTTTTTAAATTTAAATAAAGTTATTTAAATAAAAAAATAAATAAATAAATAAATAATTATTAATAAATTACTTACCTCTGATTGGTGATCGAGTTTGACAGTTGCCCCAAACGGTCCTCTGGCACGAGTATACAGCCTATAAAAGGAAGAGGATGCGTCATTACTGGGCAGAAGACGGCGAGGATTTGAAGAGGAGCACATCCCACCCCCCCTTCCCTGTCGTGGCCTTATTTATGAGGTTTTTTATGTCCTTTCTTGCAAAGGGATAATTGTTTTTGGTTTTACATTATATAGCTTGAGTTTACATGGCTGAGCTATTTATATATATATTTATATTGATATGCTATTTCAAATATATTTTTAACTCACGTTAAGTGTGTTTGATAATTTCTGATTATAAGTTGATATTTTAATTATACTTTATACCTATAAATAAAAGGTCACGGCCATTTCAAACCACAGGCATTTCTATGTATTATTCTTTAAATATTATATTAGATTATTAAATATTAGTTGTTATTGGTTATGACTACGATCCCATAGTGAGTGACAGTGCAGGATTGGCACAAGCAGCACAGCATAGCTCCCAACTGTCCCTGATTTCGAGGGACTGTCCCTGATTTGGAGCAATGTCCCTCTGTCCCTCTTTCCTCCTCCATTTGTCCCTCATTTTGGTCTGATCTATATAGTTGTATATAACATGGACTTTTTATCTTTTAAAAAGTGTTTCCCAGTGCTAAACCTTTCATACAATTTCTAAATTGCTGCATTTGTACATTTTAAAAGCCAATATAAAGAAATAGTAGTGGTTAAAAAAAGTCCTTGTGGCTTTAATTAACCTTTTTTTGGTTAATTCTCCTTTAAGGGAATGTGGCAGGGGGTGTGTCCTATGCCTACATACATTTGTTAGTAGGTGTCCCTCATAACTATCTCAAAATGTTGGGAGGTATGGCACAGTTCACTGGGCACCCAACCTGCTGCCGTGGAGACCGTGCTGCCAACATTCAGTTCACTCAGGGAAGAGTGAAGGAGAGAGAAGTGACAGCCAGCACCGCAGGCAAGCAGAATAAAAGTGGCCGCTCGACTCCTGAACCAGGCAGCCCCAGAGCTGATAGTTGTCACTTGTCCATGCAGAGACCACACTGCAGTCCTTCCAGCTCACCTTAGCTCTGCCGCATCCTGCAAGGTTGTTACAGAACTAGCCCTGATGGGCCCCCGGGCAGTGCCCGCTCAGTAAGACGGCCCTGGCTGCTGCAGAGGAATGCTTTTAAGATGGAGAATGGGGGAAGGGACAAGTAAATATGTCATTGATAAAGTGAAGGAAAGTGGATTTGAGAGTCTGAGGTGAGGTTGGGGATGGAACCTGTTGGACTGTCATGAGGGAGTGGGGCAAAGATGCAGGGACAGAGGATGGCAGCCGAGCCGGTGCTGATGACAGATGATGGATAGAAAGGGGAGGAGGAGGTCACATACTTAGATATCAGGGGTTAATGATGGGACTTATTGTCCTTCGCTTTTGGGGGATGTGACCCTCGATAGAGATGCTGTCGCTCAGTAGAGGATGCCAGTATTCAGGGAGGGACAGTAGGCTTGTAGCCTGGGCAACCCGTTGGAGGAGGAATAACGATGCATCAGGCTTCGCACATTGCATAAGATACGCAACATGCTTAGGATACACTATGGGTGAAGCCAGATACTGTCTTTATATTTCTTCTCTGTTGCTGTGCTGCTCTGCCACCCTCCAATAAGACCACAGGGGTCTTGGTTCTTCTCTCAAAGTAAGGTTTTGAAGTTTTTTTAAAAAATGGGCCAGGAGAAATTCAATCAATCCAATAATTGTGGTGTACATCTCAAGGTGAATGGATTTGGAAGGGGCAATTATCAGCTATAGGTCTGAATAGAAATGTAAAATAGAAAGGTAAAATAACCAGTTAAAGGTGGGGATCTGCAGTTGACTCCATTGGTGGCATTTGGGTTGTGTTACTTCTTTGTAGACTAGTAGCCCAACAGAACAACACAAAGGCACACATCACAGCATAGGGAGCCTGCCCTATACAAGTCTATAAGAGCTTCCTGTGATAAAGATGATTTAATCTGAAGGTTGAAAATATTGCAGAGGTCCACAGCTGTCTTTCCAAGGTAATTTATAGAAAGGGGGTGTTTGTATACCCCCCCCTCCCCACGCCTAATGTAGCCCACTCTCTCCAATGCAAGATGTATACTATCTCCAGCCTCGGAGACTGCCCCATTAAAATGTATGGGAATTTACTACACAGATGGGGGTTACGCAAATGGAAGTTACACGGCAGGTGGGGGGTACAAATAAGTATACATCTTGGGGGTGGGAGGTGGTAAAGATAAGTGCATTTTTCTGTGAAGTTACTGGAAGACATTATCAGTATATCTTTTATATAAACCACCCAATATTTTCTGGTTGGTGGTCTTTAAAAATGATTTCTTGTGTTTACAACCTTGACAGAGGTTATCATTCCAAGCTTATACAGTTTGGTGCCTCTAGATCATAACCAGTGGAGACAATAGTTATTCAATTTACACAAAGCCGTCATTAAACCGCTTTTACCTAGGGGGGGAAACACTGTTATCATATGTTCACTTCAGGCACACTTCTTATTGCTTTGTTGAAAGGTTATGACACTTCCTTCTTAGGGACCTCTAACAATATGCTGCTCTCTGTAGCATATCAATAGAAAATTAAAAGTTGGGTATGCTTTCACTAGAATGTCAAATAAAATAAAAAAATCGTCCAGATTATATGGGTTAAGGCATACTTTGGGGAGCATTAGTAGGCCATGCTAAATCATTTTTAAATCAATATGGATATGAAGGACTGAGGGAAGAAAATGTGACCTCCAAATGTGTCTTGATGATTAATTTCCTCTTAAAGTGATCCTGTTGCAAAATGAAAAAGTAGAAAAAATTATTCTCCCGTAAAGAAGACATTTTATACTTAGCTGTCCCTCGCCTTCAATTTTTGCTCTCTTTAAGGCCCCCAAAGAAACCTCTCCCCAGAGAAACCTCCAGGAGTGTTGGATTTTTGGTCCCCTGCTGAATGCTATGGTTCCTTCCACCCGTCCTTGTATCACTGCAGTACACAGTATTGAAAAGGGGGGCTGAGGAAAGAACCACAGAGTTCAGGGGTGCAGGCACCTAGAAATTTGATAAAGTTACATTTTGAACTTTTCCATAATTCTATTAGGAAGGAAGTTACCCTTCTAAAAAGTGGTTATAGTAATCTAAAAAAAGATTTCACCAAGTTAAGCACCAAACACAACTATATTACAAGGTCCAGAAGGCTAATAAGACACATTAGACCTTTTGAGAGAAATACACTATATCAGGGCTCAAAATTTCAAGTCCTGAGCTACTAGCCAGGCCTTAAGAGTTACTCGCCACCAGTTACCCCACCTAACCCCTACCCTGCCCCTAATTCCGCCCCTAATCACAAATTAAATGACTCCCAGCATACATGTCAGCGAGTGGATGAGTGGATGCTATAATAACCTCCAACACGGGTATCAGTGGATGTGGTAATAACCCCCAGCATTGATGTCAGTGGATGCATTAACAACCCCCAGCCTTGGTGCCAGATGCCATAATAAGTAAATTGTAGAAACCTTGCGCTACAGAAAAGAATAAAATAATATGTGCAAATTTAATTAAATTAAAGCTGCTCCCTTTAAAGTGCAATGTGCTAACTTTAGTTTTGAAATGGTATGTGACGGGGGCGCTAGTGTAGGTGTTATACAAAAAAACTCTATAATTCACAATGTACAATTTGTGATTAGACAAACATAATAAAGTGCATAATACTATAATAAACAATTAATAATAATGGTGATGAATTCATTAATCTGATAATCAATCAAAAATAAAATCCATATAAATTCTTATTGTTGTGATTCTTATCCATACACCGTCACCAAGGCTGATCCGTGTGAGTATAACCCGATGAGTGTGAGTGAAATGCCTACTCACCAAATGGACATGACCTCTTTAGCTATAAAGAAGGTCACAACAGGCAGTTTGGATAAACAGGTGGGCTTGCTGGTAACCAATGGAGATGTGGCCGAAATCCTTTTTCAATAAGATGATCCTCTCCACCACAGGTAAACCATTGACATGAACAGAAAATGGACCATAGCGTAATACAGTTGAATTAAAAAATATATAAAACAAGTACAAATTGGCTGCTTACATTTTGGGGTGCCTTTTCCCAGCACTGAGGATATCAGCATATAAACACCATGTGTAGGTCCACAGCCTCCCAGCCCTCGCTTGGTAACTGGTAGACATGTGCATTCGTTTTCGACTGAATAACAAACGATAACAAAAGTGCAGAATCCGAAAAACGAAAGATCCAACATAAACAAATGCTTTATTTTTGTTTTCGTTGCTACAACAGTTCGATATAGATAGGAGATTCGACATGATGCTGACAATAACAATCTGTGTCTATCAAACCTGTGGTCGAATGTGCCTAACCTTAACTCTATTAGTCCAAGATTATTCTACATAGAGAGAAAAGATTTGACACAGAGAGAAAAGATTCAACATAGAGAGAAAAGATTTGACATAGGGGAGAAAAGATTGCTGCTGGAATTGGGTGGGGGAAGTAAAATAAAAATAATGATGATGATGAATGTTATTGGCTGATTGTAACCAAAGAGGAGGGGCAGTAAAATAGCTAGAACTAAGTACACACGTACAGCCAACTTACTTTCACTTACGATTTGCTAGCAGAGAGAGACACACACACTTAATTATTTCAGAAGACAGTCAATCTTAGCTGGGCCGTTTGTCAGAGAACCTGAATTATTTAGCAATTAAGCATAAGCACAGCAGCAGAACAATAGTGAAGCAAGCTACAGTTCAACTTAACTTTTTCATAATAATCTGCTGCTATTGTTTTAGTGTTGTGAACTTGATAGTGATACTAGTGTTGCTAGTGTTGTGATAGCCTCAGAGGCTACCCGTGTTGTGGGGGGGTTATTATTATAGAAGTGATGTGACTGGGATGCGCCTCGACGTACGTTTCGTTTTACAACGTCATCAG
Source organism: Aquarana catesbeiana (assembly GCF_042186555.1). NCBI lineage: Eukaryota > Metazoa > Chordata > Amphibia > Anura > Ranidae > Aquarana > Aquarana catesbeiana. The sequence goes on along the minus strand of NC_133335.1, from coordinate 85,112,452 downwards.
GAAGCGTCCCGGTCACTGGGCAGATTAGGTTATATACCTCCAGAGCGTGACGTGATTGGCGGAGAATGTCAGTCTCCGCCCCCTCGTCTCTCATGGGAAATACTCATATTCCCCATGTCAGAGACTACGATCCTACATCCAGTGAAACCGGATTTGTAAACGGCACCTTATCTTAAACTAAAAACACAAAATAATGCCAAAATACATGAATCTATACAAATAGATAACAATAGTAATAAAATAACCAAAAATATATGGAATTTTTGTTTTGTGACAATTGATTGGAAGCAAACCTTTTTTCTTTTAGATCTTTTGAAGGTTTTGCATGCTTTGCACCTAGTGCAATAGTGGAAACCTTCCCTATCTAGGAAGGTGGTGGTTCTTTTTGGGGGGTCCAGAATGTTGGGTGCAATTCTATTTCTGAGCCCTGGGGCCCTTTTGTAAATGAAACAGGGTCTGGTTGGTAATATGTTTTTTAGGTCTCTGTCTTTCATAAGGATGGGTCAGTTCTTTTGGAATATTTTTTCCACATCTCTGTACTGCTGATTGAAACCAGTGATAAACGCTACATCTCCTTTATATGATTTTTGGTTTTTTGTTGCTAATCAGGAGGGTATCTCTGTTCATAGTGAGAACTTTTTCATGACATTTTTCTAATGCCCTAGGTGAATAACCTTTTTCTATGAACCTTTTAGTATGGATGGCTGATTGGGTGTTATAGTCTTCTATACTGTTCCAATTTCTCCTAATTCTTATACATTAGCCTTTGGGGATGGCCGTAAGCCATTTTGAATGATGGCAAATTTGTGTGGGAACATATCCGTTCCCGTCAGTGTCCTTGAAAAATGTATTTGTGGTAATGTTATTGGATGTGTTGGGTAGTACTAAATCCAGATAACTGATGGTCTCTTTACTCCAAAGTGTGGAGAATTTTAGACCATAACTATTGGCATTCATAGACCCTACAAATAATTCTCATTATTATTCTCCCATAACAGTATGATATCATCGACGTACCGTTTATAAAATTTGAGACCTTGCCATTCTTGCCCATATATGCTTTCTTGTTCCCATTTATTGAGCCCTAAGTTAGCTACGCTAGGGGCATAACCAGCCCCCATGGCAACTCCCTTAATTTGATTATAATATTCCCCCTTGAACCAAAAATAATTGTTTCCCATGGCCATCTTAAGTCTTTCCAATAGGTGATTAATTTGCATGTTTTTCAGCTGGGATTGATTTATTAAAGCCCATTTAGCTGCTAGAAGCCCATCCTTTTGTTTTATACAGGGATTCAACATCCACTGTTATCAAAAAAAGTGTTTTTGTTAGTTTCTATCTTGGAAAGTAATTCGATCAATTCTCGACCATCTTTCAAATAAGACCTCCCTTTTATAACCAAAGGTTGGAGGAATATATCTAAGTGCTCCCCCAACCTTGAGTAAATGGACCCAATCCCACTAATAATGGGCCGTCCCAATGGGTTTTCCTTAGATTTGTGAACATTTGGAACTATATAGAGAATCGGAAGTATAGGGGCATGAGGGATAAGGTATTTAGCCTATTTTTTATCCAAAATGTTATTTTTTGTCCCCTTTTTTACCCAATCAATAAGTTCAGCCTTTAATTTGACTGTGGGATCCATTTTAAGTTTTTTTATAAGTGGTGTTATCAGCGAGTAATTTGAACACTTCTTTGTTGTCATTTTCTTTTGTCAGTATGACCAACCCCTCCTTTGTCCGCTGGTCTTACCTCCTGTTTGTTTTTCTCTAGTTTTTTAATTCCTTCCCATATTTTTGTATTAATTTTATGCCTTTTTGTTTTTAGATTTTTTACCTCATCCTGAGTCATGTTCCTGAAGCTGGCAGGGACATGTCAGCTGACACAGGCAGCGTGGATGAAGCTCCCCCTGGAACCAGGGACACCAACGGCTGACACCCACGTGCGGTGAACGGAGGCGGAAGCGCCGCAGCTCCCGCCCGGGCTGACATGCGGACACTCACAGGGGGAGAAGCAGCCGGCGGAGCGCCGGAGGACTCTGGGGCCCTGGAAACGAGCCGGACGAGAGGAGTCCTGGCCCGCGGAATGCATGGGTGGGGGGAACCCATCAGGGAGAACTCCAGCGATGGTAGGCAGCAGGGACAGGTGGACTAGAGGGGGGAAGAGCTGGGACCCAGGGCAGCACAAGCTCTGGAGGAGCGGGGAGGAATGGCAGCCGTGTAGGAAGCTCTAGAAGGACTTGGGCTCAGGCGGGAAGGCGGGCGGGTACAAACAAAGCCTGGGGAATGCCCAGGAAAAAATTCCAAGCCTACTTACCACCAGCTCGCAGACAACCAAATTAACCTGTCTAACAGTATGCGTTAAAAACAGGGGTTTAGTCCGCACGCATTTGCAAATGCATGTGTAAGCCACAGAGCCTCGTCACGGCACCCTGATATCTGTGGTCCTAACACTAAAATATGAGTGTCCCCACAGTGGAGGCACATGCATTCTGATGGATAAATGCGGGCAGGTGGACTGAAGGGCAGCCCACCCCTTCTTAAAGGTACAGGAGCACACCAAACACCCAGCAGATAGCACTGGCTGCAAAGGTGCTGGTGCGTTGCTGGACCAATACAAACACCAACGTGATCACAAAAAACTTGCCATCACCCTCATTTATAGCTGGCTATCGCAGTAAGCGGCATTGGAGGGCTACAAACAGATACAAACAAAGCCAGGGGAATGCCCAGGAAAAAATTCCAAGCCTACTTGCCACCAGCTCGCAGACAACCAAATTAACCTGTCTAACAGTAAAAACAGGGGTTTAGTCTGCATGCATTTCCAAATGCATGCGTAAGCCACAGAGCCTCGTCACGGCACACTGATATCTGTCTGGAAGACGGAGGCCCCGCAGGTGGCAGTGGAGCCGAGGGGGAGACATCTCAGGGGAGAGGAGGGAGAAAAGCCAGTCAGCCTGACCTTGGAGTGCCAGCTCATGGACCCTGGCCAACAGGCGGTCAGTGTCCATGGTAGAGGGTGCAGGGTACACAGCAGCTCTTCCATCCACTTCTTCCAAAAGACCCAGAATTCCCTGGGGCACACGTTCCCTGAGCTCAGGCTCATCCTATCCCCCATGTTTCCACCAATCATCAGTGACCATCAACCCCTTTGTCCGGCACCTGGCCATGCCCCCATCAGTCAAGGCTCTCTTTCCCTATGGGGGCTCAAGTGGCCTTCATTAGGCCTCCCCTTCCCTGGCAAGACACACGCATCCTGGGATCTCACCACCCACTGCCTGTAGGTGGGCGCTCTGGTCTGGGTAGTGGAGGGTCTGTTTATAAAGAGTTTGCTGCATGGGACAGGGGTCCATACTGTAGGCTGAGCATCTTCTCCTGCCTCTGACTGGGTCTCTGGGGGATGGGAACCTCCTGTCTATTAGTCTCTCCAAAGACCCAAACTTTTGAGCTGGCTGGCTCTTCAGGGATGTCATCCGGCTCCTGCACATTAGCACATGCAGTCGCCAGGCCCCTGGCCAGGCCACAGGTCGCAGTAGCCTCCTCTTCACCACATATGTTCTTTATCTTCACGGAGGGGTCGCCAGGCCGCAACACCTTTCTGCCTCTAGGGAGTGATCTCTGACCGTCTCCGGCCATCCGGGTCTTCCACGGCTGTGGTACACAAAGTCCTGTAAGCAGGTTGATAGTGTAATACTGCGGCTCCTGCTGGACGGGTCCCAGCCTGGTAAGTGGCTTCCCACAAAGGCCACACCGAGCCCAAGCAGTCACCTCCACTGTCAGAATCCGGCACTCAGGGCAAAGCAGACAGAGTCTCTCCACTCCATTCACCACTCCCAAGGCCAGCCATCTGCACAGCTCCAGCCGGATGCCAGTATCCACCAGTGCCCGCTCCTGCATGTCAGGTAACCACTGCAATGTGGGCATCAGCCGATTGCCCCCGCCATCTTCAGCTGCCTCGTGGTGTCTGCCGCTAGTGGGAACATGCTAGTTTCCTCCAGGGCGTGGCTCCGCCCTCAAACTCTCTGTCTGCTTGGCGCCTGAGGAACTGATAAGCAGGCTCCATTCTGCATATGCTGCTTTAACCCCTTGTTGGACAAGCTGGAGTTAGCAGGCATGCTGATGCTAGCAGGTTTTGCCCAGACATGTTGCTCAGCGCGGACTGCGCCAAAGTAACTAGAAACTGATAGCAGGTGAATTGTCCAGTGGTTTTCTATGGCAAAAATAAAGTCAATAGCCAATGCATCCCTGTAAAGAACTGACTTAATATAGTCCCGCCCCCCGCAGAAAACCGGAGGCTGCTTCCTATCACCCGTGGAAACAGTAGACATTCTCCGGCACACTTTACTGTCTTTAAAGCGGAGTTCTGCTTAAAAAAAAATAAAAGTCAGCAGTTATAAATACTGCAGCTGCTGACTTTTAATAATCGGACACTTACCTGTCCCAGGGTCCAGCGATGCGGGGGAATGAAGCCCCGCTCGTCTCCCCCTCCTCTCTGTGGCACCGGCATTGTAACTGTGGGCGCCCGGCTGTGGCTTCAAAGCCGGGCATCCACTGCGCATGCGTGACCTGCGCCGTGACTGGCCAGGCAATCATCTGGGACCTGTGACCTGTCCCAGATGATTGCCGAGAGGGAGGGGGGAGAAGTGATCTCCCTTCTGGTGCCACGGTGCGCTGGGAGGAAGTGGGAGCTGGGACCCTCAAAAAAAGGACATGCCAAATGTGGAATGTCAGGGGGTCACCTCCCTTAAAGCGCAAGTTCCATTTTTTTGTGGAACTCTGCTTTAAGCAGGAGTTTGGAGCAAAGTGCAAGTTTCCTGTAATCCAGTGGGAAATGTCCATGGCGTAGAAAGCGCTGGACATATTTGTAATCCATGGACACGATCGCCCGCCTTGGTTGCCACGGGTGACGGCACATATTTTACAGTCACTGAATTGCAGGATTGGTACAAGTGTCAGCCCAAGCACTGGTTGGGGTGACTATGTAGCAGGAACAGCAATACTGATACACTTTGCCAGTCAATGAACAGTCCTTTAGCTTGTTTTTATTTAGGGGATTGAACTTGGATGGGGAAAAGGGACATGGGATGCCCAAATAATGAATCTTGCTTGTTTGAACAAAGATAGTTGAATCTATAGGAACAGTCTCTAGAGCTCCACATTCCTCCAGCACACTACTTGAAATCACTTTGCTTTCTCTACTGTACAATTCTAGATTCCTGTCACCGTCAGCACATGGTTAGGCCTCACTCTGAATAAGTCCCAACAGTTCACTAATAGCCATTTGCTGGCAGGGGTCTGCAGTCCCCTATGGTGTAGCAACCAATAGCGATGAAAAAGGACGTTTGTGCTGACTGAAACTTGGTGGACTACTGATCCCAGAAAGTCCGGTGCAAATCCTGCCAACCCTCCTGGCTGCAGTAACTTGACTTCAGCGACTCCACAGTCTCTCCCTCTGGCTTCACATCTAATCCTGGCATGTCCCTCCCAGAGCTTCTCACTGTGCTTCTCACGCACCGACCCCAGCATGGATCCCTCCTGAATCACTTTCCCGGCAGTGCTCCCCACTGTCCTCTTCCTGCTCCTGTTCCAGGACACCTCTCAATGACCGTGTAGAGAGAGACTCCCTCCCAGCTCCAGATCGAGGTCACCCCCCCAGACAGGGGGTTCCCTCAAGGGCCACGACAGTCTAACACTCCATCACTCAGTTCTTCCACTCAACAACTCCTCCCACAACAGGCTGACCATAAGTTTATATAGGAGGCCTACCCTCTGCTAATCCTAGTTGGGGATTGGTCAGGGCTCCCAAATACACCCCGTGTCACTCCAGCCCTCTGCCCTGTCTCTTTTCCAGAACCCTCTGGAAAAAAAGGGGGCACCAGAGAGAAGAAGTACATGTCAGTCACCTGCTGCTACACTAAACCACTCCCCAGTCCCCAGATCAAAAACAAACAGGCCTAGCCCTGCTTAAATTTACCTGCACTGGCTGTAACAAAAAAACACTACTCTAGCAACCTACCTACCTAAGGTAGAGGGTGCTACAGTGGTTAGTGGCATTAAAATGTAACCCCCAATTAGGGTTGCCACCTTTTCTTCAAGCCAAACCCGAACACTTTAGCGGCGCACAGAATTTTTTATTTTTTTTGTAGTGTAACCTATGCATATATCCTAATCTAGCGTGGTCCTTACTCCTGCACACAATGCAGAATATCTGTAATAACCTCTAGCATTGTTGCCAGTTTACGCAGTAAAAGTCCCTAGTATTGGTGCCAGTTTACGCAGTAATGACCCCTAGTATTGGTGCTAGTTTACGCAGTAATGACCCCTAGTATTGGTGCTAGTTTACGCAGTAATGACCCCTTGTATTGGTGCCAGTTTACACAGTAATAGCCGCTAGTATTGGTGCCAGTTTACGCAGTAATAGCCCCTAGTATTGGTGCCAGTTTATGCAGTAATTAACCCCTAGTATTGGTGCCAGTTTACGCAGTAATAGCCCCTAGTATTGGTGCCACTTTAAGCAGTAATGACCCCTAGTATTGGTGCCAGTTTATGCAGTAATAGCCCCTAGTATTGGTGCCAGTTTACGTAGTAATAACCCCTAGTATTGGTGCCAGTTTATTCAGTAATCGCCCCTAGTACTGGTGTCAGTTTACGCAGTAATAACCCCTCGTATTGGTGCCAGTTTATGCAGTAATAACCACCCGAAACTGGGGTTAATAAACACTGACACCCCAAATTCATCCTCCCAGCACAAATTGCCCCCCTGTTCAAATCCTTTTCCACCCCACAAACCCCCCCCCCCTTTTCTATCACAATTTTCCATCACAACTACCCTTACGCCCCCAACCCCTCCCCCCATTCCTCCTCCAAGCAACAATGTACCACCCACTTCTAGCACAAATCTCCCCACTAAATCTTCAAGTGCAAGGGGGCGTGGCCGGATGTGATCGCGGCAGGACGTGTCTCTCAGGAGCTCCAGCTACCATCCGGTAATTATCCTGAATTGCAACCGTCTGGCCACCGCTATCTAAATCTAATTGAGCCATTATCCTTGAGGAAGTAACGGAGCATCACACCATGCCGTCCTCTTACACTAAACGGCAGAGCAAACAACATGTACAGCCGCCGCCGGATCGGCGGCCTCTTCGCTCTCAGGGAAGCATGGAAGCTGGCTCCGCCCACTCCCTCCCTGTCTCCTCTCCTGTATCAGCGACGCTGAGCGCCAAGACAGTGGCGGTAAAGATGTCTCAACATGCTGCCCCTGTGTCTGGTGAACCGGAGAGCTCTCCACTGACGACACAGGAGATTGAGGTAGATACAGCGGCAATAACGGGTCCGATCTTGGAGGCAATTGCAGCTTCAAAATCTGAGCTGATGGGGCGTATTGATTTGCTGGCTTCTGAATGTAATCTCATACGCCATGACCTGGATAAGATCAGGGGCAGGCTTACAACGGCTGAAGATCGCATATCAGAGGTGGAGGATACATCTCATACACAGGGATCCCAACTAGCAGAACTAAAAGGAATGGTGGATGCTTTACAACGCAGAGCTGATGACGCGGAAGACCGCCAGAGACGAAATAATGTAAGAGTGGTGGGGCTACCGGAGGGGGCTGAGGGGACGGTCACGACTACATTTGCAGAACAGTTTTTCAAGTCCCTGTTGACACTTGGCGACCTTCCCCCCACCTATATTGTTGAACGGGCACATAGGGTCCCAACCGGAGCCAGGCCCTCCGGAGCACCACCGCGTCCATTTCTTGTCCGGTTCCTTAATTATAGGGACCGGGATATGATACTGGCGGAGGCCCGAAAACACCAGGACCTAAAGTTTGAAAACGCACGTATAATGCTATTCCCCGATTTTTCAGCGGAGACTCAGCGAAGACGTCGTTCCTTTACGGATGTGAAGAGAAGGCTCAGAGAAAAGGAATTAAAATATAGTATGTTATATCCAAGTCGCCTCCGAGTACAACACAAGGGTGCTGTCAGGTTCTTTGAGACCCCACAAGATGCGAGCGACTGGCTGGATCAAAACCTGTGAAGTACTGTCCATATATAGGAATGAAGCTCCTTTGTAACATCCCTTCTTATTTTTTATTCTTACTCCCCTTTCTTTTCCTGCTCCCCCCCCCCGGTTTTTTTTTTGTTTTTTTTTTTTTTTTTTTTGTTTGTGTGTGTACATTTGAAATAACTTCTTGCTGTGGCTGGACTCTGGGGGCGGAGCAGGGAGGCTCGGGGTCAGTTGATTCGGACAGTTAATATTCTTGCCTTCATAGATTACATATTTCCACTACTTCTGCAGTTACAAGGACCGATGTTCTAACTAAGGACACAAAAGGCATTCTGAGAAGACATTGAACACCTGCCTTCAATCCATGTTATGCTCTAACTGACCCCGTGGATTATCTACTCATGCTATATTCTTTTTGTTTTTTTTTTTCTTTTTTTTTTGTTATTCCCTTTTTATTCTTCTCCTTTTGGTCACTCGGTTGTACGTTTATATGTATGGACCACGTCTGGAGTTTTGGGAGAGAAGTCAGAGAGAGGGGGAAATTTTTTTGTCTCTCTTTTTTTTTCTTCATCGTCAAGCCGAACTATCGACGCTTTTGGTTAAACTCTTCTCTGAGTTTATGGTTCAGGGATCAAGCTGCATACCGGACTTTTTTTGGTTTGGTTTTTTTTTTGGCTAGGCTTTTAGTTTCTGGTATAACAGCAGGGGGGGTTAGAAGGGTAGTTGACCGGTACCATGCAAAAAGGAATGTCTGTACAATATGTATACTTAACATGTTCATGCTATTATGTTTACTCTGCACACCTGAGGATGTATATAAATCAGGGGTAACCCGAATGGTAGTATTATTAGCCTTATGCTATGGATAGTAAGATAAAAATAGTCTCATGGAATGTTAGGGGACTTAACAACAAATTCAAAAGGGCGGCAGTATTCCAATACCTCAAACAAGTTAAACCACATATCGTCCTCCTGCAGGAAACCCATCTGGAGGGCAGCAAAATCCTTTCCCTACGAAAACCTTGGATTCAAAAATCCTTACATTCCACTTACTCCACTTATGCCAGAGGGGTCTGTATTCTAATAAGTAAAGCAATTGCGTGCACCATCCACCAGGTTTTCACTGATCCGGGAGGTCGATATGTGGCGCTAGTTATGGATGTTCTGTTTCAAAAAATACTGCTAGTGAATATCTACTTGCCCCCCCCATTTCAAGGGAAACTATTGTTTGATCTATTAGTAACCCTGGCACCCTACTTGCATTTTCCAGTTCTATTTATGGGAGACTTTAATACTATTCTGGACTCTGCTCTGGACTCATCCAACGTGGCTAGACCTGCTTCAGTAGAACTATGCTCTTGGGCATCTGTGGCGGGCCTAACTGAGATTTGGAGGTGGAAACACCCGGAAGAGGTGTCTTACTCACATTTATCTTCCACTCACAAATCCTCTGCCAGAATAGATTTTGCTTTTGGGAATGCATCCATGTTAAAGAGTATCCATGAGTCAAAGTACCTGGCTGGTGGAACCTCTGACCATAATCCTTTGCTGGTCACATTGGTTTTTCCCCAAGGGGGAGGAAAGGGGGGCTGGAGACTTGCTCCAGGTTGGTTACAAGAAGACCAGGTCGCTACTCAAGTTCAATCAGCTATAGATTCATACTGGGTAACTAATGCCAACTCCACTGACTCCTCTGTGGTTTGGGATGCATTCAAAGCAGTAGCGAGGGGTGAGTGCATCTCGGCAATTAAGGCAGTCAGGAGGGATCATAATGAGAAATGCCGTATATTGTTGGATGAGGAAAGGGAACATGCTCAGAGCCAGGCTGATTCTCCCTCTGAGGCAGGTTATGTGTCTCTGTTGGAGAGCAGGAGGAAGGTGGCGTTACACTTTTCGAACCTGGCTCACACTGAAGCCAAACACAAAGCAGAATCCATCTTCGCTGAAGGTGACAAAAACGGGAAACTCCTAGCTAATTTAGCAGCTGACCAAAGAATACCAGTTAGTATACCAATAATAAGGAATGGGGTGGGGCAGATGATCTCGGACCCTATGGGTATCCTTGAAGTATTTGTAAATTTTTACAAGTCCCTATATTCACCTATCCCATCCTATAATATGGCTGAGCTGGAGGGGTTGCTTCAGAGTCTCGCTATGCCAAAACTGGCGGACAATGATGTGGCCACTCTAGATGACAAAATTTCAACTATAGAAATTGAGGCAGCCATACTTGCCTTTCCCCCACAGAAGGCTCCGGGTCCGGACGGTTTACCTGCAGATTTCTACAAAGTATATATGTCCCAACTGGCACGTAGATTAAATTTATTATACGCACATTGTTGGGAGCAGGGGGAATTGCCGGCCTCAATGATGGAAGCATATATGGTGCTCCTCTTGAAACCGGGCAAAGATCCAACGGAGTGCTCCTCGTATCGCCCAATTGCGCTGCTCAACATGGATCTCAAGATATTGACAAAGGTCTTGGCATCGCGATTGGCCGGGGTTATTTCAACCCTGGTGGATATTGACCAGACAGGGTTCATGCCTGGTATGTCCACTGATACGAACCTGAGGAGATTATTCACTCACTTACAAATATTGAATCCTGAGTTTTCGGCTGCAGTGGTTGTCTCAATAGACATTGAGAAGGCCTTTGACTCAGTGGATTGGCCCTTCATGAATAAAGTACTAGAGGCCATGGGTTTCGGTCCCGGGTTTCGTCGTTGGGTCTCGATGCTATACAGTGCTCCGAAAACGGCGGTGAGGCTTGGTTCCAGGGTTTCGGAATTTTTTCCCATAGGGAGGGGTACCAGGCAGGGGTGCCCTCTATCCCCCTTCCTGTTTGCCCTAATGATGGAACCTATGGCCAGGGCAATAAGACAATCTCAGGAGGTGGGAGCAATCACAGTGGGTAATATCAAAGAAAGTATTGCTCTATATGCTGATGACCTGCTATTGTTTCTTAGGGATCCTGGGCCTTCATTAAGAGCAGCTCTTCAAATTCTAGACAAATTTACTATTTTCTCGGGACTTAGGGTCAATTGGAATAAATCCTCAATTCTGCCACTAGGTCCAGATGCAAAAAAACTCTCAGACAATACAATGCCGTTGCAGTGGGTTAATACAATTACTTACCTTGGGGTCAAAATAACAGCCAACCCTGATGACTATATATCTCTGAATCTCCTTCCAGCAGTGACCAAGCTCAAGCAAAAGATATTAGCATGGAAAAACTTACCCCTCTCGTTGTTGGGAAGGGTCAGCCTTATTAAAATGAAATTTCTTCCTGTGATATTGTATTTTTTACGGCATTGTCCGGTGTGGATCCCAGCTTCCTTCTTTAAGTCTCTAAACGGCATTATAGGATCTTTTATTTGGTCACCACAATCTCCTCGCATAAGTATCAAAATTCTGCAGGAGCCGTGGGGTCAGGGAGGTCTAGCACTACCTGACTGGCAGAAATATTATCTGGCAGGACAGATGGTGTTTGCTAGGAAGTGGCTGAGGGCAGATGACGGTGATTCTGCTACGGTTGTAGAGGCAGCTCATCTGGGGTCATATGAGAGTTTGAGGTTAGCACTATACAGAGGTCAGAGATCTTGTCTCCCTTTAACAGACTCAATGAAGGCCACCATTAAGGCATGGGGAGTCACCACCGTCATGATGTCCCCTAGCTACACGGGAATATCACCCTCCACTCCACTGTGGATGAATCCCTGTCTCCCACATTTCTTCTCTTTCCCAGATCCTGCGCTGTGGGCATCTAGAGGCATTAAAGCGTTAAGTGATATCACCAGGGAGGGTGAGCTCTGTACTTTTGACCAGTTAAAAATTAGACATGACCTACCCAATTCCTTTTTTTTTCGTTTTCTCCAGCTACGCCATGCTTTTCAGGCTCAGTTTACTGGTCAAAGAATTGAATATGCGCCATCAGCACTGGAATCCCTCTTGTCGGCAGAGAAATTAGACAAACCCCTATCCTCGGTATATAAATCCCTCTTTAAAAAAACACCCATAGGAATATCAAAATGTAGGGAAAAATGGGAACAAGAAATTGCTGGTATAGACGGGGAAGACTGGGATGACATGTGGGATCACCCATTTAAATACTTAGTTTCTGCAAGGGACCGTCTGATCCATTTCAAGTTCCTCCATCGAGTGTATTTTACACCAGCCAGGTTGTCACGCATTTATTCCACAGTGAGCAGCCAATGCTGGAGGTGTCCCCATTCCCCCGCTGCTGCGGAACATATTTTCTGGAGCTGTCCGAAGATTCAGATCTTCTGGTCCGACATTACAAAGTGCCTCACAGAGGTACTGGGTGTGCCGGTCCCACTGGCTCCCCGGGTCTGCCTGATTGGTTTGGTGGAGGAGGTGGTCCCTTCCAGGGCACTTCGTACCTTATTGAACATTAGCCTGTTTTACGGTAGAAAAGCTATACTATTGAATTGGAAGAAGCCTGATGCACCTACATTAACATACTGGAAGGGACTGGTCAACTCGGTCATACACTTATATAAAGCTACTTATAAAGCCAGAGGTTGTGAGAAGAAATTTAAAAGGGTTTGGCAGGCTTGGCTAGACTCTTCGGATACAGTGGGTTAGGAAGGTTATAATGAATGCATATGGGTAACCAATTACGGCATAAAGCCTTGGTGAACAAACAGACCATTCAATGAAAAAGTCCCAATCTGTAAACACAATTACAGGGTGAATACCCCTATTGACTGTTAATTAAGCAGAGTAAAAATTCTGTCTTATCTTAAGATATTCATCTTTGCCTGGGCGATATATGGTACCGGTCGGGTTGGGGGAGGGGAGGGAAGTTAGTAGTATATGTTAGGTGTATTTGTGGTCTTGCATGACCGTTACTGATGTGGTATGTTGCCCATCAGTTGTATGTGTGTTATGTGTTACATTAAAAATCAATAAAAAGAATTTTCAAAAAAAAAAAAAAAAATCTTCAAGTGCAAATTGCCTTCTTCCTCTGTCTACCACATACTTCCCATCCTCAGCCTCGACAGACTGGAGCAGTTCCTGGTCCTTCGCCATCCGCTCCACAGTGCTGCACCCTGGGGGAGGACGATCCTTAGTACTGGAGAGGAAGGGCGGAACTTCATTGGCCCTCACATCCCCAGCATTCTTCCCTGGAGAGGAGGACAGGGAGATGGGGACACCGGGTCAGATGTGCTGCTGGGGGGAGAGCATGGGTTGATGGGTTAAAATTGCACTGCCATGAGGACAAATGCAAGGTGGAGTGGGGTATAAATTGGAAAGGTTTCCCCGTGGGGTTTTGTGTTGCAGCAAGAAATTCAAGAATAAATTGAAAAAGTATCAATTTATTGAAAAAAGTAGTGACATACAAAGACATTGATTATGTTAAAACATGTTTATAAGACTATGTGGTGCCGCGCTAATCCTGGGTGAATTAACTCAATAACTAAAATATAATAAAATAAAAATGTGCAATTAGAGATATAGTACCAATTAAAGGGTGATAATATCAGCCGTGAAGGCACTCACAATAAATAAGGCAGCAGCTCTGAGTAGTGAAAATAATAATAAACATCTGTGATAATAATAATGGATAGCTATATCTCATCAGTGTGCATAAGCAAATAACAATAATATAAAGGGTGTCGCTAATAAATAATCAGTGAATAAATCGCATCATGTCCATAGATAAATTAACAGTAATATACAATGACAATTAATAATAATAAAGTGCATATTGCAATCTAAAGTGACTCATAATGTAAATCAGCCATGCAACACATAAAGTGACATATGTGCAACAGTTACATAGTTACATAGTTAGTAAGGTTGAATAAAGACACTAGTCCATCCAGTTCAACCTGAGTGAGCACCCCCATCCCCGCACATTGCATCCCATCAAGATGCCCATCCCCTATATTATTTTATTTTTTATATATATTTAAGGTACGCTTGTAGCGCCATCAATCTACACAGCACTCCGCACACACCCACTCCGGTCCCCACCCCCAAGGGGTCTGCAATCCAAGGTCCCCAACTCACACCCATACACCAGGGCCATTTTTTTTTTTTTTTGGAGAGAAGCCAATAAACCTACCAGCATGTCTTTGGAGTGTGGGAGGAAACCGGAGTACCCGGAGGAAACCCACGCAGGCACAGGGAGAACATGCAAACTCCAGGCAGGTAGTGTCGTGGTTGGGATTTGAACCAGCGACCCTATTGCTGTGAGGCAAGAGTGCTAACCACTACACCACTGTGCTGCCATAAAGTGTAATCACAAACAGTAATATAGTGTCCAAAATTGAGCGGGTGTTGTAACGTAAAAGCTATTAAATATAGCGTGATTAAAATATCCTAACATGCACGGTAATAATAATGTGAAGAGTATCAGCAAAAAAGTCCTTCTTTTTAAACGTGGTAGCAGCGTCCTAGCATGCAACAGTAACAGTGCAGTGCTCAAGGTAGATCACAGGGTGCACATCTTCATGTCTACACACATATGTGAGAAGTGGCCCCTTACCTTAGGGTAATAGGGCAAACGCATTGACCAAAAATCTTTTTTGGGGGGGTCCTCCTATAGATGTAGAACGTTATCCTCACAGTCCTAATCACAGGGGGTGGGTCCCTCAATGGTAAGGAGGATAAAGACAAGGGGAGTCCCAATAGTGTAATATAGTTTTAACCAGCAGCTTTTTATTAAGTATAACAGGGTACTCACATAGAACAACATAAAAACGATCCTATCTCCAACGAGCGGCGAGCTCATAGACCTCTCGCAGCATGTACAGCCTGTCCCGTCCCTACGCGTGAAGTCACACCGCACGTGACTTCATCAGGGGATGCGTACAGGCTAAAAACATGTCTTTAAATACACTTATAATTGGCGCCAATGGGCGGCCATTTTCCCGAAGTCCTATAATTCTAATTACGGCGGCCATTTTCCTAGGGATCATCCGGCGCGGCCATATTGAGGATGTTAGATGCGCACGTCAGGCATTAGTGTCAGCTGATCCCAGCGGCCAATTACACAGGGCGAACCCTGCAACATCACTCTCACTGTCAGCAAGGAAGGGCAAGCATCCTATTGCTCAATCCAGCAATCCCCGTATCGGACAGCCTGAATGGACGAGTGAGATATATAAGGATTAGGGGTAGAGAATTAACTATTAATATCCAGGGGAGAAAAGGGGATATAATGGGAATGTGCTCCAAATGAGCAGACAGACCAGAGGGAAGTACTCCGATTAACATGGTCTATTCTATAGCGGGACATAACCAAATAAAAGCATATATCTTAATAAAATAAAAAACGAAATTAAATAAAAAGCGCAGGAGGGAAAGGCGGTTATGCTGCCATAGGTACACAATATGCATAAGCCATAAATAATGAATCTATTAAACCAAGCATAAATATAGATGTCATAAAAAACATAATTAGCAAATAATAAAATACAAGAACGTAAACTTGTTATACTAAAATCATAATATTTAATACACTCTAAAATCTAACGAGACCATCTTGCTAATCAGGATCTAGCGTGAGAGGGAAACTAATATTTATTTAGAAAAAAACGACACTCCCGTCAAATCCATAGATAACCAAACTGACAGATAAAAGTAAAAGGTAAAATCTAAAAAGTGGTTTAAAAATCACTAAGGAAACAATTAAGATCGAAATCGATATTAAGACCACGGGGCGAGAAAGTATCCAAAGTAAAAATCCATTTGGATTCAAGTTTACTTAAAGTCCTCACCTTGTGTCCCCCCGCCAATGTTTAATGTACGGTGTGATACCCCAAAACTTCAAATGGGTGGGGTCCTTATTATGACAAGCGAGGAAGTGTTTAGATACACTATGTTTTTCATAGCCGTTAAGAATATTTTTGACATGCTCTTTAATGCGCACTCTTAGAGGTCTATTGGTGCGACCCACATACTGGAGGCCGCAACTACATTCAAGAGCATATACCGCTCCTTCGGTATTACAACAAATAAAATCCTTAACCCTATATGTATCGCCCGTGCTTGTAGAGGTAAAGTTGAATACCTTTTCGTTTGGGCGCTTAGTCCTTAGACACGCAAAACATCTTTTGCACAGAAAAAATAAATTTCCGGGGGAAAAATGAAAAAGGTTTCTTTGGTGGGTCCACCACATTTTTAACTACTATATCCCGAATTGTAGGTGCCCTTTTGTATATGAACTTCGGATTCCTAGAGAGAATCTCATATAGCTGTCTATCTGACAGCAGGATATGCCAATGGCGTTTAATTATCCTCTCAATTCAATTTGTTGTAATACCGAAGGAGCACCAAAAGACCTCTAAGAGTGCGCATTAAAGAGCATGTCAAAAATATTCTTTTTTTTTTTTATCAGAAAAAAATGTTTATTTTAATTTAATACATACACTTCGCAAAACAGTTATACATAATATATAATAATACAATTTCTATAAAATTGTACAAAGTCTCTATTGTATTTTCAATATCATATCTTATCCCTTACCCACCCCAAGCCTTCCCCCCTCCCACTTTCACATCTACCTGTCAATCGTCACTTTAGGGTTGCTTTATTTTATTTTAATTGCCACTCCCTCATTTGCCGCTGGCTTCCCCCCCAACCTATTCTTTGTTGTGTAGTTATCACCCCTTGGGTCCAATCGCTATCTAGCTCCTTCTTCTCCCCTTTCCTTTCCACTCCTTTTTCTTCTTCCTTTTCCGTCTATTTTTTTTTTGCCTGCTCTTTCCTTTCTACGCAATTCCCTCTGCTCTACATCCGGAGCTTTTCCACTACCAATTGATGGGGGGCCACTTCCGCCTCCCTCAGCCAGGGTTGCCATATTTTGTCAAATTTCCCCTTGTCGTTTCTACGGTTGTAGGTCAGTCTTTCTCTTGGAAGGAGGGAGTTTACATATGTGATCCATTGCTTCCCAGTGGGCACCGTAGGAGCCATCCAGTATCTTGCGATAAGTTTTCTAGCTAAATACATCAATCTAGTTATCATAAGATACTTTCCTCCAGGGAACATTTCTGCCTCAATGGCGCCAAGCAAATAAACCGTCGGATTCAAGGGAATATGGATTTGCGCCAACCCAGAAATACGTCTGGATACCTCTTCCCAGTACCTATGCAACTTTGGGCACCTCCACATTAGGTGAATAAAGTCCCCCCTGTGCACTCCACACTTGGGGCACGCAGAAAAACCCCTACCTCCCCACCTGTGGAGTTGCACTGGTGTCCTGTAGGCCCTATGTAAAATAAATAATTGTGATAACCTTTGTGATGCAGATAACGAGACCACTGGGATAGCTTTGAGTGCCATTTTCCCACTGATTATCGTCTATCTCGCCTACATCCTCTACCCATTTTTTCCGACACTTTAATAATGTATGGTCTTGGGTCCTAATCAATAATTCCCTGTATATTTTTGTTATTAGTCCTTTCCTTGTGTCTGCTTTCAAAACTTCATTTAGTATTGGGACTGTTTTCACTCCCAAGGAGTGAGTTGTTTGTTGTGCCTGTAACGCATGGCGGATTTGAAGATATTGGTAAAAGCCCCTAGGGTGCAAATGGAATTCCCTACATAGTTGTTCATATGACTTTAATACGTCCCCCTCATAAATTTGTGAGAAGAACCGAATCTCCCTTTCCTTCCAGTGTGAGAAACCTCGCAACTCCTGAACCTCAGTGTATCTTTTATTGTGCCATATTGGTGTGAATGGGAGCACGCCCGTTATTTTCAATATTTTCCGAGTTTCCCCCCAAACCCTTTTAAAAAGGGAGCTCATAGGTTCTAATCCCTTCATACTTGGTAGATCCATTTCTAAATGGGAGGCCGCCGCCATTGTGGGTTCCGAGATGGTCACCAATCTACATATAGGGTCCTCATTTCTCACTCTACCCCATCCTGCCATTTGTTGCAACTGTGATGCCAAGAAATATAACCTGGGGTGGGGTATTGACAGCCCTCCTTTATCTTTTTCATTTTGCAGTGTTTCCAAGCTAATTCTAGGCACCTTTTTTTTCCATATCAATTCTCTCATTAATGTGTCTATTTGCCTGAACCACTTCTTTGAGATCCATATTGGTGAATTGTGGAGGATATACAATTGCTGTGGGGCCCAGATCATCTTTACTAGATTTGCCCGCCCTACGACTGACAATGGGAGCCTACACCAACTGTTACATTTTTCTTTCTGTCTGGTGAGCAATGGCCCCAAATTCAGTCGAAGATACTCGGCTGGCTCTGGGGACACCATCACTCCCAAATATTTAAAGCAGTTAACAATAGCAATTTGTTCAGCCCCCTCTGGGAGTCCCTCCCTCATCTGATCTAATGGCATTATAGTTGATTTCGACCAATTAATTGCAAAGCCCGAAAAGCTGCCAAATTTTCCCACTATCTCCATCACTGCCCGCAAAGAAGAGGACATATCCCCTAGGTATATAAGTGCATCATCTGCGTATAAAGATATTTTTTCCTCTCTCTGAAATTTACGGAACCCCTCTACCGCAGGTGAGTTCCGGATCAGTATAGCCAGGGGTTCAATCGCCAAAGCAAACAGTAATGGAGACAACGGGCAGCCCTGTCTAGTCCCCCTATATAATCCAAATGGGGGGGAGAGGATCCCATTGATGCGCAGCCTGGCTCTAGGTTTGGAATACAATACTCTTACCCAGGATATGACTTTACCTCCCACTCCAAATCTTTCTAGTATTTCCATTAGGTAGGGCCACTCCACACTATCAAACGCCCAGAGGCGTATCTAGTGAAAATGGCGCCTATGGCAAGACCTGAAACTGCGCCCCTGTCCAGCACCCAAAAATTCGGTAACATCAGCACCCATAAATACAGTAACATCAGCACCCATAAATACAGTAACATCAGCACCCATAAATGCGGCCTTACCAGCACCCAAAAATGCTGTGCCATCGCCTCTGACACTGTACAGAGGTAGAAAGGGAGTAGAATCACCAGCGACCGGGTGCTCTAGGCTGCCTAGTTTGCCTAGTGGTAGCGCCGGCCCAGTCTGCTTGGCACACACGCAGAATCGCCCATGATGACTTTAAGACCCCTTTCACACTGGAGGCATTTTTCAGGTGCTACAGCGCTAAAAATAGCGCCAGCATAGCGCCTGAAAAAAGCCTCAGCTACAAACCCAGTGTGAAAGCCTGAGTGCTTTCACACTGAGGGCGCTGCGCTGGCAGGATGTCACAAAAAGTCCTGCCAGCAGCTTCTTTGCAGCGGTGGAGGAGCGGTGAATACACCTCTCCTCCACCGCTCCTGCCCATTGAAAACAATGGGGCAGTGCTGCCATACCGCCGGCATTTTGTGGATTTAACCCTTTTTTTGCCCGCTAGCGGGGGTTAAACCACCCCCGCTAGCAGCCGAATAGCGCTGCTAAAACAACGGTAAAGCGGCGCTACAATAGCGCTGCTTTACCGCTGACGCCCGGGGCGGCTCAGTGTGAAAGGGGTCTAAGTCATCATCATGTGCGTGTGTGTGTGTGTATGCCAGGCCCAAGCAGAAGCAAGTAGCCAATCAAATATAGTGCTCAATATGGATTAAATAAATATGCTTAGCCATTGATATCATAAATAAAGTGTAATAAAGTGATTTGTGCAAAAGCAGGTACTACTAACACAAATCACTTTTTTACACTTTATGATATCTATGGCTAAGCATATTTATTTAATCCAAATAGTTTGAGCACTATATTTGATTGCTTGCTTTGAAGTTGGTGCTGGTTACTGGTACACATGCACAAGACGATCAATATCATGGTGACAGGTGCTGTACAGTACTAGTACCTGCTGCTGCTGCCTGGGGGGGGTTCAATTGGTTTTCTACTCTGATGTCTCTTTCTTCTCCTGGTCGCCAGCCTCCATGTTCCCCTATAGACAGGCCCAGATTAAGAGCATCATGGGCCTGGTGCTAAGGATGTTGGTGGGCCTTTTTATGAAAATAAATAAAATGAAAACGCAAACAATTTTTTGTTAAATTTAAATTAAAGAGAGAGAGGGGGGTGAGAGAGAGAGAGAGAGAGAGAGAGAGAGAGAGAGAGAGAGAGAGAGAGAGAGAGAAAAAAAGGGGAACAGAGAGAGGGTGAAAGAGAGAGAGGGTGGTAGGGGGTGAAGGGGGTGAGTGAGAGAACAGGGTGAAAGAGAGGGGATGAGAGAGAGAGAGGGGGGGTGGGAGTGAGGGGGTGAGTCTGTGGGGGGCACAGCATAGTACATTACACGGGGGGGGTATAGCACAGTACATCACATGGTTGGCACAACACATTACATGGTGGATACATGGATACAGCACATTTAATGGTGGGCACAGCACATTACGCGGTTGGCACTGCTCAATACAGCACATTACAAGGTAGGCACAGTACATTATATGGTGGGCACAGCACATGACATGGTTGGTACTGCACAACACAACACATTGCATGGTGGGCACAGCACATGCACACAGTGGGCACAGGACCTTATATGGTGGGCACAGCACATGACATGGCAGGCACAGCTGAGCACATTACATGGTGGGCACTGGACATTACAAGTGGGCACTGCACAGAACATTATATGGTGGGCACAACACATTATATAGTGGGTACTGCACATAGCATGGTGGGCACTGCACAGCACATGACAAGGTGGGCACTGCATGACACAGCACAGCACATTACATTGTGAGCACAGCACATTAAATGGTGGACACTGCATATGACATGATGAGCCCTGCACACCACATTCCATTGTGGGTACTGCACGGCACATGCCATGGTAGACAATGTACAGCACATTACATGGTGAGTACAGCATATTACATGGTAGGCACTGCATGGTGCAGCACATGACATGGTGGGCACAATACAGCACATGACATGGTGAGCACTGCACAGCAATTTACATGATGGGCATTGCACATGACATGGTGGGCACTGCATGACACAGCACATTACATGGTGGGTACAGCGCATTACATGGTGGGCACTGCATGGCACAGCACATGAGGTGGTGGGCACAGCGCATTACATGGTGGGCACTGAATGGCACATAAGATTACATGGTGGGCACAACACATTACATGGTGGGCACTGCATGGCATAGCACGTTTCATGGTGGGAAATGCAACTGCACATTACATGTTAGGAACTGCACATGACATGGTGGGCACTGTTGAACAGCACAGCACATTACACAGTGGGCACAACACACTACATGCTGGGCACAACACATGGCAGGGTGGGCACAGCATAGCACATGACATGGTGGGAAGTGCACATGACATGGTGGGCGCTGCACATTACACGGTGGGCACTGCACATTACATGGTGGGATCACTGTATAGCACAGCACATGACATGGTGGACACTGCAAATTACATAGCGGGCATTGCAAGGCACAGCCATGACATGGTGGGCATTGCACATGACATGGTTGGCACTGGATGGCACATCACATGACATGGTGGGCACTGCACATTACATGGTGGGCAATGCAAGGCACAGCACATGACATGGTGGGAACTGCAAGGCACAGCATGACATAGTGGGCACTGAACATCACATGACATGGTCAGCACAGCGCATTACATGGTGGGCACTGCAATGTACAGCAAATGACATACTGGACACAGCACATTACATGGGGGGCACTGCAAGGCACATGACATGACATGACATGGTGGGCACAGCACATTACATGGGGGGCACTGCAAGGCACATGACATGACATGGTGGGCACAGCACATTACATGGGGGCACTGCAAGGCACATGACATGGTGGGCACAGCACTTTACATAGTGGGCACTGCAATGCACATGACAGGACATGGTGGGCACAGCACATTACATGGGGGGCACTGCAATGCACATGACATGGTGGGCACAGCACTTTACATAGTGGGCACTGCAATGCACATGACAGGACATGGTGGGCACAGCACATTACATGGGGGGCACTGCAATGCACATGACATGGTGGGCACAGCACTTTACATAGTGGGCACTGCAATGCACATGACAGGACATGGTGGGCACAGCACATTACATAGTGGGCACTGCAAGGCACATGACATGGTGGGCACTGGGCACAAGAGAGCACATTACATGGGGGAAGCAGCAGTCTGTCCCCTAGCACAATAATTACACAACATCTCCCTAACAAATGAAATGACCTTATCATAACAGTATGGGAGATGTCCTTCCTCCCGGGCTCCTGCTGGTTAGGACATCAGCGCCCCTCCCCCAGACATGGAGGATCTGTGTGAGTGAACAGATCCTGTGATAGGAGTCAGGCATCGGCAGAGACAGGACTCGGCTGCACTGACTTGTCTCCTCCATGTGTGCACAGAGGGCTCCTCTTCCTTCAGGAAGGCACACAGGAATTGACAAGCCACTTCCATGTGCCTATATTGAGGGAGGGGCCTGGAGCTGCAGCTCCACCAGCCCCTATGTTAATCCGGCCCTGGGCGGAGCATTAGGCTCCGCCTCCACCAGTTACTCTATCTCTGCGTAGATGACCCAGGGGCGGTCACTCTGGCCAGACCAACTCATCGGCCGTCAGGGGGGGCGCCATTCACTGGCTTCCCTCCTGGCCTCCTCACTTGCTAATTTGCTGTGCCGGCGCTGCGCTCCAGCAGGCCGGTCGTGGCGCTGGGGACAAGAGTATAGCGGGAGGCGGCCGCGAGAGGACGGGTAGTGGGACTTTTTTTGTGCTTTTTTGCCGCCCCCCCCCCCATGGCGCCCATGGCACTTGCCATGGCTGCCATACCCTAGATACGCCTCTGCAAACGCCTTAGTCGCGTCAAGTGACAGAATGGCCCTACCCCCTGGATTATCCACTGGCATCTGCAAATTCATGTATAACCTCCTTATATTATCAGACGTAGAGCGCGTTGGTATAAAGCCAGACTGGTCACAATGAACCAGTTTGCCAATTACCTGAGAAAGCCTCTTAGCCAGAACAAAAATATTCTTAACGGCTATGAAAAACATAGACACTTCCTCACTTGTCATAATAAGGACCCCACCCATTTGAAGTTTTGGGGTATCACACCGTACATTAAACATTGGTGGGGGGGACACAAGGTGAGGACTTTAAGTAAACTTGAATCCAAATGGATTTTTACTTTGGATACTTTCTCGCCCCGTGGTCTTAATATCGATTCGATCTTAATTGTTTCCTTAGTGATTTTTAAACCACTTTTTAGATTTTACCTTTTACTTTTATCTGTCAGTTTGGCTATCTATGAATTTGACAGGAGTGTAGTTTTTTTCTAAATAAATATTAGTTTCCCTCTCACGCTAGATCCTGATTAGCAAGATGGTCTCGTTAGATTTTAGAGTGTATTAAATATTATGATTTTAGTATAACAAGTTTACGTTCTTGTATTTTATTATTTGCTAATTATGTTTTTTATGACATCTATATTTATGCTTGGTTTAATAGATTCATTATTTATGGCTTATGCATATTGTGTACCTATGGCAGCATAACCGCCTTTCCCTTCTGCGCTTTTTATTTAATTTCGTTTTTTATTTTATTAAGATATATGCTTTTATTTGGTTATGTCCCGCTATAGAATAGACCATGTTAATCGGAGTACTTCCCTCTGGTCTGTCTGCTCATTTGGAGCACATTCC
Organism: Aquarana catesbeiana; assembly: GCF_042186555.1. NCBI lineage: Eukaryota > Metazoa > Chordata > Amphibia > Anura > Ranidae > Aquarana > Aquarana catesbeiana. Next base: position 85,088,805 of record NC_133335.1, on the reverse strand, counting down.
CATTATCCCCTTTTCTCCCCTGAATATTAATAGTTAATTCTCTACCCCTACTCCTTATATATCTCACTCGTCCATTCAGGCTGTCCGATACGGGGATTGCTGGATTGAGCAATAGGATGCTTGCCCTTTCTTGCTGACAGTGAGAGTGATGTGGCAGGGTTCGCCCTGTGTAATTGACCGCTGGAATCAGCTGACACTAATGCCTGACGTGCGCATCTAACATCCTCAATATGGCCACGCTGGATGATCCCTAGGAAAGTGGCCGCCGTAATTAGAATTATAGGACTTCGGGAAAATGGCCGCCCATTGGCGCCCATTATAAGTGTATTTAAAGACATGTTTTTTAGCCTGAACGCATCCCCTGATGAAGTCACGTGCAGTGTGACGTCACACGTAGGGATGGGACAGGCTGTACATGCTGCGAGAGGTCTACGAGCTCGCCGCTCGTTGGAGATAGGATCATTTTTATGTTGTTCTATGTGAGTACCCTGTTTTACTTAATAAAAAGCTGCTGGTTAAAACTATATTACACTATTGGGACTCCCCTTGTCTTTATCCTCCTTACCATCGAGGGACCCACCCCCTGTGATTAGGACCGTGAGGATAACATTCTACATCTATAGGAGGACCCCCCAAAAAAGATTTTTGGTCAATGCTTTTGCCCTATTACCCTAAGGTAAGGGGCCACTTCTCACATATGTGTGTAGACACGAAGATGTGCACCCTGTGATCTACCTTGAGCACTGCACTGTTACTGTTGCATGCTAGGACGCTGCTACCACGTTTAAAAAGAAGGACTTTTTTGCTGATACTCTTCACATTATTATTACCGTGCATGTTAGGATATTTTAATCACGCTATATTTAATAGCTTTTACGTTACAACACCCACTCAATTTTGGACACTATATTACTGTTTGTGATTACACTGTTGCACATATGTCACTTTATGTGTTGCATGGCTGATTTACATTATGAGTCACTTTAGATTGCAATATGCACTTTATTATTATTAATTGTCATTGTATATTACTGTTAATTTATCTATGGACATGATGCGATTTATTCACTGATTATTTATTAGCGACACCCTTTATATTATTGTTATTTGCTTATGCACACTGATGCGATATAGCTATGCTTTATTATTATCACAGATGTTTATTATTATTTTCACTACTCAGAGCTGCTGCCTTATTTATTGTGAGTGCCTTCACGGCTGATATTATCACCCTTTAATTGGTACTATATCTCTAATTGCACATTTTTTTTTATTATATTTTAGTTATTGACTTAATTCACCCAGGATTAGCGCGGCACCACATAGTCTTATAATTATTTATCCACAGGGTTTGGTTTGTACCTGATTCGGTGCAGGCAGCTTTTCCAACTGGGCCCATTTTAGTTTACACCTGATAGCGCGGGAATATTTATATTTATGTTAAAACATGAGCTCTTTGAAAGAGGCTATTACAAGTACAATATAATACAGCCGTGGTTATACATAAAAAACACACATAGCATGATATAGGTATATATAGTCATACCGGAGAGCCCCAACATGTTTCGACCATTAACAGTAGAGGTCTTCTTCTGGGGGAAAGAGTAAAATAACTCTAGAGTAAAATATATTGTAAGAATAGACACCTTTAAAAGACAAGCAAAAGTATATATTGATATTGACACATAAATTATGATTATTCAATTATATTTACCACTAACGACTGTAGAACGACTGTAGAAATAGCCTCCCAAATGCTGTGCTTAAAAATTGCTTGAGGATCCAGGCAATGTGGCAAAGGCTCCCACCCCCACTGCACAGACGAAAGGGGCAGATACCAAGGGGACCAGAGAAAGGGCCTACAGGAGGCCGTGCTTGAGCCCACACCAGGGAAAGGGTGAGGAGGAGCCAGGAGCCGAGAATAGGACCAGAAACTCACCAAGTCACTAATGGAGTATATAATAATAATATATTAAATTGAATATCACTTTATCAAAGGCTAATAATGTATGTGAGTGAAAAGTGAATGTGAATAAGTTACACTGGGATGATGACAAAGAAAGGGGTGTGGGTGATAAATGTGAGAAAAAAATATTGATGTGAACACAAAATGAAGGAAGAAAGGAGGGGAGGGGGAAGGACAGATGAAGAGAGAGGAGTGAACGGCAAAAACAAAAACAACCAAGCACAAAGAGACCACGCCAAAAAAGGGAAAGAAGAGGAGAAGAAAGGGAAAAGTCCGTGAAGGAGGGAAGAGCAATGAGTGAAGACGGTAGAGACAGAGCATCTGATGTGACTGGTGAAAAGAAAGGAAAATTAATACAAGACAAGGAGTGTGAGTGAGAGGGGGAAAATGTCAGTGGCTGAAAATAGTGAAAGTAAACAAAACTGGATCGATAAAACACCATAAGACAAAACTGGAGCCACCCAGAACTGAGAGAAAGAAAAGGGGTATGGGGGAAATGAACGATGAAAAGTGAAGGCGATGGGTGACGAGGCAACAACAAAGATGACAAAACAAGTGTAGCACTTATCCCCGAAGGAGCTGCTGGTATTTGATTGAGCCTTACCGTTCCTCTACTGTCTTACCATATACATCTTAGGGGTCCCATTGATGATTTTCTTTCTCTAGTAACTTTAGCACCGACACACACAGTCTTTTTCTTCAATAACAAACTACTTGCAACAGAGGGGTGGAAGGTTTAGGGGAATTCAGGTACCTTGAATTTGCAGATCAGGAATACTCTCTTTTATCCAGAGGACAACAGCTCCATAACTGGATTTAGCAACCACCAGATAGGCCTCTCTCACTGACCCAACAGCCGATGCGATGCTCAGTCGCAGTCTCTGCCACAGACTTTAAGATTCTGTACAAATGTTACACAATCCTCTGCCACAGGATTGGGCAATCAAAAACTTGTTGTAATATCAAGGTTTGAACATACAGTACCAGTTCCCTTGCTTCGAACTTACGGCGCTGTATGGTAGATGATCTAGGATGCATCCTCCAACTGAGTCTCCAGGCTCTTCTAGAGGCACCGGCCTTATTGCGCAGCAGTCCTCTCCTGAAAAGTCCTCCCCTGGATCCTCCAGTCGCTCGGCTTCTCCCCGCAGGCAAGACAACACAGGACCACCCCTGGATCGGTAGACCTCCCAAGACTTTTGGGGCCTACCTTCAGTAACAACGCCTCGGGCCAGCCGGCCCCGAGACAATTTGACGGCAGCGATACACCTTAGGCCTGGAGGGCCATCAGGTTAGAAGACCACCCCGTGTCACGGGGTCTGTACCTTAAGTACCCCCTCCCAGAATGCATAGCAGGCACACCACACCCACTGACTGTTTCCAGGCAAAGAGGCGCTCAAAACACCTAGCTTGTTGTAATTTCCAACCTTAGCCTGATTAATAGGGCGCCAACCACAGGCCAAAGGGAAAACCACCCAACCAGCCAAGCTGAGACAGAGCCAGAAATTACAATAATTGTAATCTGAGCTAATTACAGCTGCAGACAACTAAAAAAAAATAAAAAAACGCAATATTTTTTACTTTTTGCTATAATAAATATCCCCCGAAATCGTATTAAAAAAAATATTTTTTTCCTTAGTTTAGGCCGATACGTATTCTTCTACATATTTTTGGTAAAAAATAAACGCAATAAGCATATATTGATTGGTTTGCGCAAAAGTTTTAGCGTCTACAAAATAGGGGATAGTGTTATGGTATTTTTATTATTAATTTTTTTTTTACAAGTAATGGCGGCAATCTGCGATTTTTATTGGGACTGCAACATTATGGCGGACACGTCGGACAATTTTGACACATTTGTGGGACCATTGGCATTTTTACAGCGATCAGTGCTATAAAAATGCATTGATTACTGTAAAAATGTCACTGGCAGTGAAGGGGTTAACCACTAGGGGGCAATCAAGGGGTTAATGTGTTCCCTATTGTGTGTTCTAACTGAAGGGGTGATGGCACTGTACAGGGGAGATGACAGATCGCTGTTCGGGCACTCGCATCGGCTTCGTGGGCGAGCAGGCGGCGCCCCCTAGTGGCCAAATATGTTACCGACGTAACATGACGGCGATTCGCGCAGCCGAGCCATGTTGCCGCAGTACAACTGCGGCGGGTGGTCGGCAAATGGTTAAGGTGCTCTAAAAAAAGGGAAGTATGAAAAAGAGTCTTGAAGTATTTACCTAAGGGAATAAATTTAAGGTGTTAATTCATCCAACTAAAATGGAGAAAGAATGGTGAGGCATAAAAAACGCATATAGCGCATTGATTTAGATCAACGAACGATTTGGAAGACCTAAAAGCCAAATAATATATAAATAAAAATTATTGTTTGGGGTAAATCCAGTGGACATAATATAGAGTCCAGTGAGTACACATGAGTAAAAAAATACATTACTTACTTTAAACATGGGCAAGGTTAAGGTCTGTTCAGAGTGATGGCTGTCTGGGATCTGAAATGGATCCTCATTAACCATGTTTTATATATGTTTGCGCCAATGTGACGAGGGATTCAATAGGCCTTGAACCCAGTAAGCGCCCTCTCCCTCTCACCCAGCCTCCATGCGGTCCCCCCGGCATTTCAGAAGGGGAGAACCCGCCGACCACTGTCGTCACTTCCGCCGCAATGTGCGTGACGTTATGGCATACCGCGTATGTCGAGAGGAGCTCGCGCATGCGCGGTAAGCCAGGAGACGCCCAGGGTGATCCCGGGACGCCGCCAGCAGGGATGTGGTCCCTGCAACGGCCAACGCACAGAAGGCTGCCTTCAGAACACATAGAGTGGGGGGGACAGAACGGTAAACTGGTGCCGTCATCCCCCCGCCTGCCGTGAGGTGGGAAACTGGCCAGAAAAGGAACCAGCCCCAATCGTACAGGGGCAAGGAATGCAAGCCACATAGCCGGAAACTATAACAGGAAAAAAGGCACAGATTAATGGGTCAAATTGTATATATATATATATATATATATATATATATGTATCAAAACAATAGATACACATGAACAGCAATAATTTAATAAACAACAAACATAAACATGTAATTCAATCTGTGTTCAAAAAACAACTAAGAAACCTCTTGACTGGCACTAGGATATTTCAAAGATAAGGACTGATTTGTCCTAGTAAAGTTGGACATGAATTACTGTGTTTTTCCCGAAAAAAAGGGGGCAAAGGAGATGGACTCGTTCAGGCCAAGGTATACTGTTGCCTGTAGCCTGAAGCCTGAAGATCCACCTCTGTTCTCTCTGAAGGAGGGATTTATTCCAATCGCCGCCTCTGACTGGAATATGTATTCGGTCGAGGGTGACCAGGAAACTTTTGGCATCTTATAGTTGTGTTTATACACAGTGTGTCTGCCAAGTGGTAAATATTGATTTCCAATTTGCATACTGTAAGTGTGCTGTGCTATACAGCACCAAAACTACTGTCTGGTTTTCCCTTAATGGAATGCTTTGCATTCGCAAAGCATCATATATACTAGGCCGCGAATCTAACAATTAGCGAAATGGGGAGGTGAGAACATCTCTCCATTCCGAAGTAGGAATATCTTTTCCTTTCTAATAAGGGGACAATGAGAGCAATGGCCGCACGGAAAGGACCCTCTTGTGGGACAGTGCTCTTTTCTCAAATCTCCCCTAATTTCACTTGTGCACTTGAGCAGGCGAGTGGAAATTTTGAGGGCTACACTATATTAGCAAAAGTATTGGGACGCCTGCCTTTACACGCACATGAACTTTAATGGCATCCCAGTTTTAGTCTGTAGGGTTTAATATTGTGTTGGCCCGCCCTTTGCAGTTATAAAAGCTTCAACTCTTCTGGAAAGGCTGTCCACAAGGTTTAGGAGTTTGTCTATGGAAATGTTTGACCATTCTTCCAGAAGCGCATTTGTGAGATCAGGCGCTGATGTTGGAAGAGAGGGCCTGGCTTACAGTCTCCGCTCTAAATCCTTCCAAAAGTGTTCTATCGGTTTGAGGTCAGGACTCTGTGCAGGGCAGTCAAGTTCCTCCACCCCAAACTCGCTCATCCATGTCTTTATGGACCTTTCTTTGTGTACTGGTGTGCAGTCATGATGGAACAGGAAGGGGTCATCCCCAAACTGTTCCCACAAAGTTTGGAGCGTGAAATTGTCCAAAATGTCTTGGTATGTTGACACCTTAGGTGTTCCCTTCACTGGAGCTAAGGGGCCATGCCATGCCCAACCCCTGAAAAACAACCCCACACCATAATCCCCCCTCCACCGAATTATTTAGACCAGTGCACAAAGCAAGGTCCATAAAGACATGGATGAGCAAGTTTGGGGTAGAGGAACATGACTCGCCTGCACAGAGTCCTGACTTCAACCCAGTAGAACACCTTTGAGATAAATTAGAGCCTGGCCTTCTCATCCAACATCAGTGCCTTACCTCACAAATGTGTTTCTGGAAGAATGGGAAAACATTCCCATAGACACACTCCTAAACCTTGTGGACAGCCTTCCCAGAAGAGTTGAAGCTATTATAGCTGAAAAGGGTGGACAACTCAATATTGAACCCTACGGACTAAGACTGGGATGCCAATAAAGTTCATGTAAAGGCAATACTTTTGTTAATATAGTGCAGCCCTCAAATTTTCCACTCGCCTACTCAAATTTTGCGAGTGGAAAATGAGGGTTGGCGAGCGTGGGCTGCGTGGGATGGGGGGGGGGGTGGCGAGCACAGCCGGCAGGTGGGGAGCGATCGCGGAGAGGAAGAGAGAGCCAGCTGGCTGATCAGAGCGCGGGGAACATCGCTGTGACAGCTTTCATTTAAATTGCTGTGTGTTCCCCGCACTTGCCGTCACATAAAGCCCCGCCTCCTGGCCCCAGGACTTTGATAGACAGATCACCTGTCCAATCTTGGGATGTGTGACGTATATTAAAGTCTCAGGGCCAGGAGGCGGGGTTGTATGTAATGGCAAGTGCGGGGAACACACAGCAATTGAAATGAAAGCTGTTACAGCGATTTTCCTCGGTGCTCTGATGATTCGGCCGGCAATCCTCTTCCTCTCCTCTCTCTTCACCTGCACAGGCAGGCTGCATTGTTAGGCACAAGTAGGCTGCATTGGTGGGCACAGGCAGGCTGCATTGATGGACACAGGCAGGCTGCATTGATGGACACAGGCATTTAAGTGTAATTTCATGAGATAATTTATGAGGCATGTTTAGAGGCAGAATCAGGGGCGGGGCAGGGTAGGGGATTGAGTGGGGCAACTTATTATATATGCAGCATACTGGATATACAGTGCCTTGAAAAAGTATTCATATCCCATGTCATTTTCCACATTTTGTTATGTTACAACCAAAAACATAAATGTATTTTATTGGGATTTTATGTGATAGACCAACACAAAGGGGCACGTTTTTACAAATATGTGAAAAGTGTGGCGTGCATCTGTATTCAGCCCCCCTGAGTCAATACTTTTGTAGAACCACATTTTACTGCAATTACAATTGCAATTTTTTTGGGGATGTCTCTACCAGCTTTCCACATCTAGAGAGTGACATTTTTGCCCATTCTTCTTTGCAAAATAACTCAAGCTCTGCCAGATTGGATGGAGAGTAGGCATGTGCCCGATGTTCGCCTGTTCGCCAAATTTAGAACATTATGGGGCGTTCGCGGGAAATTCGAGCACCTGCGGAACGCCCCATAATGAACTGTGAGACCGACAGTGAACACCTGACCTGCATGCTTTGGCCCTTTGGCCAATCACAGTGCGCTCTGCTGTGAGAGCCATGATTGGTCAAAGGCAGGATGCCTTTGGCCAATCATGGCTCAGGGGACTGAGTCTACGCCCCACACTATGTAAGGCTGCTTATATAGCAGCCGTACATAGTGTAATGAATGAGAGCAGCAAAATTACATTTCTAAATGAAAAAATGTCATTTAAAACTGCTCACGGCTGTGATGTATTGTCTGATCCTGGCAATACAGATAAACATCATTAAAAAAAGTTCCCTCCCAATCCGCTATCAGGCCCTTCAGGTCTGGTATGGGCCTGGTAGCGGCGCCAAAATAAAAAAAAAGGTGTGGGGGTCCCCCATAAAATCCATACCAGGCCCTTTAGGTCTGGTATGGGTTTTAAGGGGAACCCCGCACCAAAATGTATAGAAAAAAGGCGTGGGGTCCACCCAAAATCCATACCAGACCCTTATCCAATTACGCAACCTGGGAGGCCACAGGAAAAAGGGGGGTATGAGAGAGCACCCCCCCTGAACCATACCAGGCCACATTCCATTCAACATGGGGAGAGGGGGCTTTGGAGTCCTCATCCCCATAACCTTGCCCGGTGGTTGTGGGGGTCTGCGGGTGGGTGGGGAATCCCGATGGTGACAAGGTGCTTTGGGGGGCTACTCCAAAGCACCCTCCCCATGTTGAGTGCATGTGGCCTGGTACGGTTCAGTAGGGGGGGCGCTCTCTAGTCCCCACCCCTTTTCCTGCGGCCTGCCAGGTTGTGTGCTCAGATAAGGGTTTGGTTCGGATTTTGGGGGGACCCCTATGCCATTTTTTTTTATTTGACGCAGGGTTCCCCTTAATTTCCATACCAGACCTGAAGCGCCTGGTGTGGATGTTAGGGGAACCCCCACGCAATATTTTTTTTTATTTTTGGTTAGGTGTTCCCCTTAATATTCATACCAGACCCAAAGGGCCTGGTAATGGACTGGGGAGGGGAACCCATGTCGCAGGGCCGATCCTAGGGTCACCGGCGCCTGGGTGCAGAAATATTTCTGGCGTCCCCACATGGGCGTGGTCATCTTACCAACTCCTCCCCTTTATAAATGTTTCTATGGCAACGACTCAAACACAGAGATGCTCCCCTAAGAAGTCTTTGTTACCCTAGGATCCTCCCATGATCTTTTAACAATAAAAAAAATACAGGAAGAGCGTACACTAATGAGACCCGGAGGGGAGTCTCTCTGATACACACAAAGAGGGCTTCTGTTAGAGAGTCTGTTAGAAAGAGCCCCCAGACATGATACAGGAGATGGCCAGAGACTGCAGACATGATACAGGAGATGGTCAGAGACTGCAGACATGATACAGGAGATGGTCAGAGACTGCAGACATGATACAGGAGATGGTCAGAGACTACAGAAATGATACAGGAGATGGTCAGAGACTGCAGACATGATACAGGAGATGGTCAGAGACTGCAGACATGATACAGGAGATGGTCAGAGACTGCAGACATGATACAGGAGATGGTCAGAGACTGCAGACATGATACAGGAGATGGTCAGAGACTGCAGACATGATACAGGAGATGATCAGAGACTGCAGACATAGTACAGGAGATGGTCAGAGACTGCAGACATAGTACAGGAGATGATTAGAGACTGCTATCATAGAACAGGAGATGGTCAGAGACTGCAGACATAGTACAGGGGATGATTAGAGACTGCTATCATAGAACAGGAGATGGTCAGAGACTGCAGACATAGTACAGGAGGTGGTCAGAGACTGCAGACATAGTACAGGAGATGATCAGAGACTGCAGACATAGTACAGGAGATGGTCAGAGACTGCAGACATAGTACAGGAGATGGTCAGAGACTGCAGATATTGTACAGGAGATGCCCAGAGACTGCAGACATAATACAGGAGATGATCAGAGACGGCAGACATAGTACAGGAGATGGTCAGAGACTGCAGACATAGTACAGGAGATGGTCAGAGACTGCAGATATTGTACAGGAGATGCCCAGAGACTGTCGTTATGATACAAGAGACAGTCAGAGCCTGCAATCATAGAACAGGAGATGGTCAGAGACTGCAGACATAGTACAGGAGTTGATTAGAGACTGCTATCATAGAACAGGAGATGGTCAGAGACTGCAGACATAGTACAGGAGATGGTCAGAGACTGCAGACATAGTACAGGAGATGATCAGAGACTGCAGACATAGTACAGGAGATGGTCAGAGACTGCAGACATTGTACAGGAGATGGTCAGAGACTGCAGACATTGTACAGGAGATGGTCAGAGACTGCAGACATAGTACAGGAGATGATCAGAGACTGCAGACATAGTACAGGAGATGGTCAGAGACTGCAGACATAGTACAGGAGATGGTCAGAGACTGCAGACATAGTACAGGAGATGGTCAGAGACTGCAGATATTGTACAGGAGATGCCCAGAGACTGCAGACATAGTACAGGAGATGGTCAGAGACTGTAGTTATGATACAAGAGACGATCAGAGACTGCAATCATAGAACAGGAGATGGTCAGAGGCTGCAATCATAGAACAGGAGATGATCAGAGACTGCAGACATAGTACATGAGATGGTCAGAGACTGCAGACATAGTACAGGAGATGGTCAGAGACTGCAGACATAGTACAGGAGATGATCAGAGACTGCAGACATAGTACAGGAAATGATCAGAGACTGCAGACATAGTACAGGAGATGCCCAGAGACTGCAGGCATAGTACAAGAGATGGTCAGAGACTGCAGACATAGTACAGGAGATGATCAGCGACTGCAGTCTCTGACCATCTCCTGTACTATGTCTGCAGTCTCTGACCATCTCTTGTACTATGCCTGCAGTCTCTGACCATCTCCTGTACTATGTCTGCAGTCTCTGACCATCTCTTGTACTATGCCTGCAGTCTCTGGGCATCTCCTGTACTATGTCTGCAGTCTCTGATCATCTCCTGTACTATGTCTGCAGTCTCTGATCATCTCCTGTACTATGTCTGCAGTCTCTGACCATCTCCTGTACTATGTCTGCAGACATAGTACAGGAGATGATCAGAGACTGCAGACATAGTACAGGAGATGATTATAGACTGCAGACATAGTACAGGAGATGCCCAGAGACTGCAGACATAGTACAGGAGATGATCAGAGACTGCAGACATAGTACAGGAGATGCCCAGAGACTGCAGACATAGTACAGGAGATGGTCAGAGACTGCAGACATAGTACAGGAGATGATCAGAGACCGCAGACATAGTACAGGAGATGCCCAGAGACTGCAAACATAGTACAGGAGATGGTCAGAGACTGCAGACATAGTACAGGAGATGATCAGAGACTGCAGACATAGTACAGGAGATGCCCAGAGACTGCAGACATAGTACAGGAGATGATCAGAGACTGCAGACATAGTACAGGAGATGGTCAGAGACTGCAGACATAGTACAGGAGATGATCAGAGACTGCAGACATAGTACAGGAGATGATCAGAGACTGCAGACATAGTACAGGAGATGGTCAGAGACTGCAGACATAGTACAGGAGATGATCAGAGACTGCAGACATAGTACAGGAGATGGTCAGAGACTGCAGACATAGTACAGGAGATGGTCAGAGACTGCAGACATAGTACAGGAGATGATCAGAGACTGCAGACATAGTACAGGAGATGCCCAGAGACTGCAGACATAGTACAGGAGATGGTCAGAGACTGCAGACATAGTACAGGAGATGATCAGAGACTGCAGACATAGTACAGGAGATGATCAGAGACTGCAGACATAGTACAGGAGATGATCAGAGACTGCAGACAGGATATAAGGGATGGTCAGAGACTGCAGACATAGTACAGGAGATGGTCAGAGACTGTAGTTATGATACAAGAGACGTCAGAGACTGCAATCATAGAACAGGAGATGGTCAGAGACTGCAGACATAGTACAGGAGATGATCATCGACTGCAGACATAGTACAGGAGATGCCCAGAGACTGCAGACATAGTACAGGAGATGGTCAGAGACTGTAGTTATGATACAAGAGACGATCAGAGACTGCAATCATAGAACAGGAGATGGTCAGAGACTGCAATCATAGAACAGGAGATGATCAGAGACTGCAATCATAGTACAGGTGATGGTCAGAGAAAGCAATCATAGAACAGGAGATGGTCAGAGACTGCAGACATAGTACAGGAGATGCTCAGAGACTGCAGACATAGTACAGGAGATGGTCAGAGACTGCAGACATACTACAAGAGATGGTCAGAGACTGCAGACATACTACAATAGATGGTCAGAGACTGCAGACATACTACAAGAGATTGTCAGAGACTGCAGACGTACTACAGGAGATGGTCAGAGACTGCAGTTCCTATGGACACTAGTACATAATGGCCGATCGGCCCTCTCACCTGACCCAGCGATACAGCAACGGTTCCTGTGATCAGGAGTCAGCTCACTCTGAATTGCCCATGATGACTCCGCTGGGTAGCACCCAGATCTGTATTCCTCCAATGACTCCATTCCTTTCTCTGCCAGGGATGGCGCTAGGCTGTGTGGCTTTCCCTCTGGTGGCGCAGGGCAGCGGGGTTCTCTCTCTGATGGTGTTCTCTCAGCACTGTCTTCTCCCTCTTTAGTCCTGGGTGTACTTCCCTGAAAGCTTTCCCAGGCTCCTGTCTCTCTCTCTCTTTCCTATTCAGCTGAGCATGCTGTGTGGGCTGCAGTTTCCGTGTTACAGTGGGGCTGCCAATCCTCGGGACTATATGTCCCACAATCCTCTTCTCTGCTCCTTTTTTTATTCTGTTTCCTCCCTGGTTCATATGAAGGCGGGGGAAGAAACATAGTGGGCAGCTGTGCTGGCAAGCACCGCTCACTAGTACAGGAGCATGCAGGAGGAGAGGGAGGGGGGAAAGGAGAGGCCGCAGCTGCATTGGCTTCACTAGGGTTAGGGTCACCCCCCTTCCTCCAACTATAGTCGCCCCTCAGTACAGACCCCCCTCCACTACATATAGACCCCCCTCCGTCAGTGCAGAACCCACACTAAGTATAAACCCCTCCCTCAGTACAGACCTTACTCAGTACAGAACCCCCTCTCTATTAGTACAGACCCCCCCAGGACAGATCTCCCTCTCCATTAGTACAGACCCCACAGGACAAACCACCCCTCCATTAGTACAGACCCCCCAGGACAGACCCCCACATTAGTACAGACCCCCCCTCCATTAGTACAGACCCCCCAGGACAGACCCCCTCTCCATTAGTACAGACCCCCCCTCCATTAGTACAGACCCCCCTCCATTAGTAAAGACCCCCCCTCCATTAGTACAGACCCCCCAGGACAGACCCCCCCTCCATTAGTACAGACCCCCTCTCCATTAGTACAGACCCCCCTCCATTAGTACAGACCCTCAGTACAGACCCCCCCATTAGTACAGCCCCCCCTCCATTAGTACAGACCCCATTAGTACAAACCCCACCTCAGTACAGACCCCCCCATTAGTACAGACCCCCCCATTAGTACAGACCCCCTCTCCATTAGTACAGACCCCCCTCCATTAGTACAGACCCCCAGGACAGACCCCCCTCCATTAGTACAGACCCCCCTCCATTAGTACAGACCCCCCAGGACAGACCCCCTCTCCATTAGTACAGACCCCCCCTCCATTAGTACAGACCCCCCTCCATTAGTACAGACCCCCCTCCATTAGTACAGACCCCCCAGGACAGACCCCCCTCCATTAGTATAGACCCCCCAGGACAGACCCCCTCTCCATTAGTACAGACCCCCCCTCCATTAGTACAGACCCCCAGTACAGACCCCCCATTAGTACAGACCCCCCCTCCATTAGTACAGACCCCATTAGTACAGACCCCCTCTCCATTAGTACAGACCCCCCAGGACAGACCCCCCTCCATTAGTACAGACCCCCCCATTAGTACAGACCCCCCCTCCATTAGTACTGACCCCATTAGTACAGACCCCCTCTCCATTAGTACAGACCCCCCAGGACAGACCCCCTCTCCATTAGTACAGACCCCCCAGGACAGACCCCCCCATTAGTACAGACCCCCCCTCCATTAGTACAGACCCCCCCTCCATTAGTACAGACCCCATTAGTACAGATCCCCTCTCCATTAGTACAGACCCCCCAGGACAGACCCCCCTCCATTAGTACAGACCCCATTAGTACAGATCCCCTCTCCATTAGTACAGACCCCCCAGGACAGACCCCCCTCCATTAGTACAGACCCCATTAGTACAGACCCCCTCTCCATTAGTACAGACCCCCCTCCATTAGTACAGAACCCCCCCATTAGTACAGACCCCCCATTAGTACAGACCCCCCTCCATTAGTACAGAACCCCCCTATTAGTACAGACCCCCTCCATTAGTACAGACCCCATTAGTACAGACCCCCTCTCAATTAGTACAGCACCCCATTATTAGTACAGCCCCCCATTAGTACAGCCCCCCTCCATTATTAGTACAGACCCCTCCATTAGTACAGCCCCCCCTCCATTAGTACAGCCCCCCTCCATTAGTACAGCCCCCCTCCATTAGTACAGTACAGACCCCCTCCATTAGGGTACATAAATACACCCGGGCGGCAGCTGGAGAGGAGAGGACAGTGTGCAGCCAGCCGCGCCGCCCGGGTGGAGAGCAGAGCAGATCAAAGCAGGCAGGAGCGGGAGACACAGAGAGGAGAATGTGTCAGGCACGGACCGCTCCTCCGCTCCCCCCCCGCGTGACATCACTGTGCGGCTGGTCTCTCTCCACGCAGAGACCAGCTGCTCTGCCTCCGATGTCATCTCCGGCTGGCAGCTGCTCTCTTTCTCTGAGGAGGGGCTTGAGCAGCAAACAGCGGCGCCTTTCTTCTTGGAACACCGGTGGAGAGCCGCCGCCGGACACAATCAAGAGGAGGAGGAGGAGGGAAGGGAGCACTCTGGCGCTTCAGCGCCCCCACCTCTCTGGCGCCTGGGTGCACTGCACCCCGTGCACCCCATCTAGGACCGGCCCTGCCATGTCGTTTTTTTCAATGAGTTTTATCTATATTGCCGAGACCCAACAATTCATTACAGCCGCGATCAGTTTTAAATGACAATTTTTCCTTTAGAAATGTCATTTTGCTGCGGTACTGTTATAAACACTGGAAAACTGCGCCACTTTACAGGCATACTATAGACACACCCCAGGCACAATATTTAAAGGAATATTTCATTTTTATTGTTTCACTTTAAGCATTCTTAAAATCACTGCTCTCGAAAAAATGCCCGTTTTTAAAACTTTTTTTTGCATTGATACATGTCCCCTGGGGCAGGACCCGGGTCCCCAAACACTTTTTATGACAATAACTTGCATATAAGCCTTTAAAATTAGCACTTTTGGTTTTTCATGCTAGTGTCCCATAGACTTTAAAGGTGTTCCGCAGCATTCTAATTTGCCGTGAACACAGCATATTGTTCGCCGAACATCTGAATGACCAAAGTTCGACCCAAACTTATGCTCGGGCAGAACCTAGGGTTGCCACCTCATCCGTTTAAACCCGAACACATATTGTTTACACAGGTTATGTGGCTGATTAAGGTGGTAATTAAACTCAGTGCATTATCTGCATTAAATTAGCCTCAGAACCTGTGAAATTCGTTAAAAGGGATGAGGTGGCAACCCTAGCGAACCGTTCGCCCATCCTTACTCCTCTCCTGGTTGCCACCACACATGCTTGACACTATCTGAACCAAATAAGTTTATCTTGGTCTCATCAGACCACAGGACATGGTTCCAGTAATCCATGTCCTTAGTCTGCTTGTCTTCAGCAAACTGTTTGAGAGCTTTCTTGTGCATCATCTTTAGAAGAGGCTTCATTCTGGTACAACAGCCATGCAGACCAATTTGATGGCTAAATGGCCCCAATTTGGACATTTTCACTCAGGGGTGTACTCATTTTGTTGCCAGCGGTTTAGACATTAATGGCTGTGTGTTGAGTTGTTTTGAGGGGACAGCAAATTTACACCGTTATAGAAGCTGTACACTCACTACTTTACATTGTAGCATAGGGGGTGATTTACTAAGAAGAAGGCACTACACCAATTCATACATGAATTGGTGCGCTGGAAAAGTCATTAATCGAACGTGCGAACCAGCAAATAGCGATAATAAATACCCGCATATGTAAACTGCAACTGGCGCTAGGGTAACTGCGATTTTCTCATTGATAATAGTACACACCCAATACAATTCGTTCATTTCATCTAATTGGATGTGTCTTGTTCGGCAATTAGTAGGTGTTCTCAGTTAATTAACCCTTTTGATGCTAATCTCATTTCTATCATTTCTAATATATCTTTGAAATGCGTTTTTTTCTTTTTTTTTTTACCAAAATCTTTCAATACATTACAAAGAATGAAGAAGTGCTTCTAAACCCAATAAATTCAGATCTTGATCTTTAAAGGTGACCATACATTGCAAACAGTTAGATCTTAAATAAATTATATTTAATGTATGAGCCTGTTTGATTTCCTATAATTTGAATGAATTGTTCAAGTGCGTCTTCCTATTACCTATTTTGCCTAAATATCGAGTTGTACAGAGATTGGCCAATCAGATTGCATCGTGCATGACCATCTTAAGTGCAAAATATGGAATGTAGATGTGCCATTACCCACTTGTATTTTCGTAAGGATATTTCTTGGGCATTATACAAGGCACATGAAAAAACACCTTTTCTCAAGACATGATAGAGAGTGATCAGGAATCTTCAAACTACGGCTCTCCAGCTGTTGCGGAACTACACATCCCATGTGGCATTGTAAAACTCTGACATTCACAGACATGACTAGGCATGATGGGAATTGTAGTTCCTGAACAACTGGAGGGCCGTAGTTTGAAGACCCCTGTGCTAGACCATTATTATGCCTCCAGAATTGGGAGTGTGGCATCTACCCAACTTCTCTCTGCTGGTGGACACAAAAACCTACATCTATATAGGCCCAGAACTGAAGCTGTACACAGGAAGTAGGTGTGTGTTTTGAGGCCAAATCATTTAGACATACACACATGACCCACACAAACACCACCCCATGTAAAAAAAATCAAAAGTTATCTTAATTTGCAAATAAGGATTATCTCTTCCTCAGAGAACAGTGAGCCGTGGTGGGAAGAAATTAGCAGCAGTACAAGCAACTTCCTGGAGGGGCGTGATGTCATTCCTGTGTGATGGCCACCGCTTCCAGGAATATACCTCCGTGCACACAACAGTTGCGCATCTAGCTGCAGGAACCCAATTTTTATGGAAATTAATAGTAAAGCAGATACAGATTTCCAGGACTGGACTAACAAATGTTTCTAGTTAAAGGCAACTGGTGTTTAGAAAACAAATATATACCTCAATATGGAATTTTTAAGGCAATGTAGTAAAGAAAGAATTTTGTATTCAGATAAAAAGGCAATTTATTGATACATAGAAAAATAGAAGTAATATAACATACAAAAAAGGCTTCAGGTAATTATGCGATTAAAAAAATCGTCAGATGACATGAAAATAAACAGGGAGCTACAGCTCCTACGTTGTGATACATCCTGCTACCAGATACAATCACCACCTAAATTGATGCGATGGCGTCAAGTAGCAAAATTCCAACGCGTTTCAACTTTATAACATCAAACAAAGTCTTCTTCAGGGAAAGATTGTATCACGTTCTAAAGTTTCAAAAATAGAAATGTTACAAACAATGTATATACATATCGCATGTATCTCATTAGTCGCATATATTGGACAAACACAACTTACATTTTTCATGTAGCTGCAAGAAAAACGCATTCCCAATTCCGACAGAGGTTTCCATTACTAGTTGCCCATGCTGGCTAATATCCTCTACAGAACGACCAGGTATGTTTTAGAGAAACCAATATTAGGTAGCCAATAGATAGAGTTGCTAAAAAAACAGAAGGCAATATTTTAAGTGGATAATGAAAGTGAAAATAAAGTTTTTCAGAGAACCATATTCCCTGAAGCTTAGTAGTTAAGGTTTGTATAGAATTACTTTCTGCTGATAGTGTGGAGTGTAGATAATAAAGTTCAAAATTGCCAGCGATGGTGAGCCCTGGTCCTGGAGTACCTCTCGGTTGGAAGCCAGGTGGGAAATGCTGCCATCAGCCGTCCCTGGCGTCCTAATAAAGGGATGTGGGCGTGGCAAAGGCTTTGGGCATCGCATCACTATAGTGACACTCTCCTGCCCATTGGTGCTGGTGTATATGTCCAAAGGCTCTAGGGGAACGCTCCAATGGCTGTTTGTTGCTATGGTAAAAGACGCAGTTCCATCCTCTAGTCAGGGCGCCACGCCTCCCCTTCCCATATCCTATGGGGGTGGGCGTGGTTTGCCGAGACAGGGGAGGGAGGTGTCGCGTTACCTAGGCAGCACAACGCAATCTCGTTGTTTGCCAGTGATGCGTGCAGCGTCGGAGTCATGTGACTCAGACGCTTGCCAGGATGGAAGGGGGAGGCGCTGCGTAACCTAGGCAGCACAGTGTATTTTCAGTACCTCTCAGTGGTGCGTGCAGCGCCGAAGTCTTGTGACACCGATGCTGCAGAGACGCCGTACACTAAGTGAAATAAATAATGAATTGAGGATTGTCTCACAGGCGGGCCGAAGCCAGCATAAATGAAACAAAGAAACAAAACACTGGTGGTTAGGCAAAACCTTTATAGATTAAGGTTAGGTCACTATTTTGAGTTCATGCTCGATACTCAAATAATGCAAGGTGCACCATGAGAATGTATAAAACAAGGGGGGTAGCTGTATTACATTAGTAGTGAAATGGAAACAGCAACATTGGCGATTTTTTGTTCCATATGTGAAAATGCCTGAACCCTTTGAAGCGGTATATGTGTCCCTTTACCTCCAATATGGAGGTTTCAGGGGCAAAGAACCTATTAGGACTAATAACCACCGACACAGTGAAAAACCCCCTGGCCCCGAGTAATGATCGGCGTCCTGGGGTATGTGGGTCACGATAAAAACCGTGGCCCCCCTGTGCCGGGTAGGGATAGAAGAAACAGAAAGGGCAACTATACATCCAGACCCACAATCTCAGCACTGGGAAGCAAAGATTCAAAGTTGTTATCCTCAAATGCGTCAACGATAACAGCAATTAAACAACAATCATGTAAATAAGTAGAACTTAATAGACTAACCATAATGAGTCATAATATAGATTAAATTAGATTAAAGGAAACTCTCCTAGACAATTTTACTGGACGGGGTGTAAACCAAATACCTTGGCGGTTTGGAACATGTGATATCCCACTGTGGATATCACAAGAGGAACCATGCTAGTCAAGTGTAGCTAACGATGTGGCCCTTAGAATAGCTATTTTGAATATGTGGATGACCCAAAAGTGTAATACCAAAAAAGGTGGATCTAAACATGCGGAACCAGGCAAAAAAGTGCAGTATATATACGCAATTTATTTTAGTCAGTTTTCCCAGAACTGAAACCCTCCAGAAAAGGTCTGAAGCTTTCAGTTTCATTCAAGCCCGGGGGTGGTGGCCCTAAGGTATCTTATCC
The DNA here is from genome assembly GCF_042186555.1 of Aquarana catesbeiana. Classification (NCBI taxonomy): domain Eukaryota; kingdom Metazoa; phylum Chordata; class Amphibia; order Anura; family Ranidae; genus Aquarana; species Aquarana catesbeiana. Next base: position 85,069,512 of record NC_133335.1, on the reverse strand, counting down.
AGCGCATTTCCCGCTGCAGAAGAGCCTTGTTCCAGTCACACCCCCCCCCCCCGATTGGTAGATGAATCTTATCTAGGACTGTAAAATTAACAGAGGGTAATCGGTAATTATGCTGTCTAGCGACATGTCTTCCCAGGGGTAGATATAAGTTGCCAATACGCATGCTCTGCATGTGTTTATCGGCTCGTTTCCCGAGTTCTTGTCGTGTTTTCCCTACGTAGAAGGCACCACACTGGCACTGCATGAGGTAAACCACACCCAGCGTCCTACAGTTGGCGAAGTGACGCAGGGAGAAGCTCTCCCCATTGGGCAGCGCCAGTGTGGTCCTCCTACCAATGACTTTACATTGAGCGCAAGATCCGCATGGGTTAGTACCCCATGTTTTGCAAGGATCTTTTCTTGCTTTGCCTTTGTATTCACTTTGGGTCAATAGATTCCCTATCGAGCCTGATTTCCTATATGTGATTTGAGGTTTGGGGCCAATTAGCCCTTTCAGAGTGGGGTCACCTGTGAGGATGGGCTAGTACTTGGAGATTATTTTGTTGATCCTGTGGTGTTCATTGGAAAATCTTAGTAGAGGTATCCTCTTCTTCTTGAAGATAGTAACATCCAAGACATTCACCTCATGGACATCAGATGTCATCGTGAAGAAGAGATTGAAGCTGCTGTATTCATAAGTTTTAAGCTATTCTTCAGTTGCTCATGGGGGCCGTCCCAGATGAATAAAGAGATCATCTATGTATCTCTACCACATACAGATGTGGCGAGTATACATGGACGCTGCTTCCCCCTGTAGGAAGTCCTTCTCCCACTCCCCCAGGTACAGTTTGGCATATGAGGGTGCACAGCAGGTCCCCATAGCCACTCCCTGCACCTGGAGGTAGTGGGAGCCTTTGAACAAGAAGGTATTATGCCTGAGGATGTATTCCAGCATTAGCAAGATGAAGGCATTGAATTTCCAATCGGTAGTTGCCCTCTGTTTCAAAACCCGTTCTATTGCTGCCATGCCCAGATCGTGCGGAATACTATTGTAAAGAGATTCCACATCTATTGTGACAAGTATGGCCGAGCTGGGGATGGTTAAACTGTCTAGGATCTGCAACAAATGTATTGTGTCTCTTGTATATGATGGTAGGTCTATGACATGGGGTCTCAAGTATTGGTCTATGATTTGACTGATTCCCTCTGTAATAGAACCATTTCTGGAGATAATCGGTCTCCCTGGAGGGTCATTGAGCTTTTTGTGCACCTTCGGTAGAAGGTGGGCTGGCGTGGGTGTCGAGTACGTATAAAGTCCCACATATATAAGGCAACTGGTGTTTTCTATTAAACAAGGTTTAAATGGGTCATTGACATGCACCACAGTTGAAGGAATGTGTCTTTGCACTCTATCCCCAAGCAAAAATAAGAGGATTTTATTTAGTTTAACTTTGCAGAGGGATTAGCAGTCTTGTCAGTTTTGGGGGTTGTCTGTACACCCCTGATAGGGTGAAGACAACACCCAAATTTTGACAGTTTCTCCTTCAAAAATTGTCACAGCATCTTTGCTTCTACACGATTGGATGATAAAATCACCAGTGCTTCCCCTCAGATTTACAGCGAGTACACTTGTATTGCAGAGTGGATTTACCTTTAATAAACCCCAAAATACCTGATAATTTGGGGTGTACACAAAGTGCTAGTGTGCAATTTGCCTAATGGGGACACTAGTTAGATTGACCTGTGTGTCCCCAAGGAAAAACATTGGTAGGGTTTTACCCTCACTTCCTGTCACATAGCCAATTTTCAAAAAAGGGACACAAAGCCCAACCTAAAAAAGACAAGCAGGGGTTCTAAAGCCTCGTGCACATGATCCGATTGTTAGCCAACAGAGCATCTGACTTTTGTCCAAAGGGAGTGTGCCAGGAACTTGTCCTGCATACTAACGGCACACAATTGTCAGCCAACAAACACAAACGTAGTGATGTACTATGTGGAATTTCAGCTCTTGAGTGCCACCTTACACTAATGTTGTGTTTGAGCATTGATTCCGAGCATGTGTGTTTGTACTTTTGTGTGGCGGACTTGTGTACAGACGATATGAAAATCTTACAACAGACCGTTGTCCGCCGAAAATTTACTAGCCTGCCATCCAACATTTGTTGGCCAACAGTTGTCTGAATGAGCATACTAACGGTCGGATTTTAGGCAAACAGTCTGTCATCACACAATTCCCTGCCGAAAATCCGATCATGTGTACAAGGCTTAACACTCACTTGGTTTCCCTCAAATGCCCACAATTAGAATAGGATTGTCTTGAGCTAGATTTTAGCTCAGTGCTCTATATCAGTGGTTCTCAACTCTGTCCTCAAGTACCCCCAACAGGCCATGCTTGCAGGTTTTCTTTCATCTTGCACAGGTGCTTTAAATCTGAGTCAATGGCTTTGTATTTTGGACAGCCATTTTAACTAGAATAAATTCCCAAAACATGTCCTGTCGGGGGTACTTGAGGAATGAGGCTGAGAACCACTGCGCTAAAATGGAAAATGTAATACTTACCTCTGTAATTTTCCTTCCTGGTGCCTATCCATGCGTATGCTGCCATAAAGGCACCAGGAAAGTAGCTTTTAGACAAATCACACCTTTTTTGTTTTGCCATGCCAATCAGCCTAGTTAAGCTGCAGCTGGGACATCTGTTGCATGTAAATTGTTTGGGGGTGGGGGGGGGGAGTGTAAAATGCATTACTTGGATTGAGCATGCATCTGTAAAACAAATTATTAACAAAACCACGTAAATCATAGAAATTTGCTACACATTTTATTGGTCAACAAAACAGGACTTGGAAAAGAGCAAGGAAAGCAAAAAAAAACACATGTATGTATGTTAATTTGAGACACTAACAGAATATAGTTTTGAGGTCTGACCATTTTGCAGAGGAAATGAATAGGAGTTAAAAGGACTGCGCTCACAAAGGGACAGTCTCTTAAGGATTTAAACATTTATTAGTCACAACATCTTGTGGAATATTTTGCAAAATAATGCAGCACAGACAATTAAATCAAAGTGAAACTAACAACCTATAAAACAACACACATTGATAACATCAAAAATATTTCAGGAAAAAATATCCCCCCCCAAAAAAAATTGGATTTTTTTTCTACTTACCGTAAAATCCATTTTTCTGAAGTTCATTGACGGACACAGCACTCTTAATCTTGACCTTATGGTTATATCACCACCTTCAGGAGTAGGACTAGGCAGAACATAAAAAAAACAAGCACAGCACTGCCTAGGGGCGGTCCTTACTTGCAGTAACCCCTCACTTTGCTCCCAGCAGCTCAGTTCATCATAAAGCAGTACAAACAAAAACAGGAGGGGTGGGTGCTGTGTCCGTCAATGAACTTCCGAGAAAGGGATTTTATGGTAAGTTGATGTTGGAATTCAACATGAATTAATATCGCATTTCTGGAGTGTATACATCGGTTTTCATTCCCAACAATCAGCCAAACTGAGGCTTGCAGTGTCCTGGAGGACAGGATGCCCCCCTCAGGTTGGAATGTAGCCAGTTAAACCTTTATTTTTACATGATACTAGTGGCTCCAATCTGTCTAGGAGAATTCCTGATTAGCTGCTCTGCAAGCAAGCTTCAAAGAGAGGACTGGCTGAGATAATTAATGAGTTGAGATACAGAAGATAAAAGACTCAGGTATTTGACCCAGGTTGGATAGAGATGATTCATGGACAAACACTGCCCCCAGAGGCCAATTATGGCAAGACGGTAAGTAATATAATTTGTTGAGGAAACGCCCCAGAGATACTGTGATTCTTCCAAAAATCGAGTTGGGCTGGCAATGGGAGGGGGTTTGGATGTGTGATTGTAAAAAAGGTTTGTTAGAGAGAGCTCTTCCTGTTTTGCTGCAAAGCCATACCATGAGGATGTCTCTCTGCCATCTTGGGACTTTGCTCTGAATGCTGGTTTGGGCCTAAGCCATGCGGCACAGAGCTCTCTCTTTCAACATCGTGAGACCAGCCTATAGGAGTCTAGCTAGGGGATGTGATAAGTATATTCTTGTATTATATTGTTGATTGTTGTTATATGTTGTAGATATCTGCTGTTTAGTATATTGTGTTCTGATTGTAAGCTATGCAACATTGTAATTTCTTTTAATACTTTTATGTTAGTTTCCTGTTTTCAAGGGAAATAAATGTAAGTTGTTTACTAAGCAGATGTGTTTGTTATATCATTGTGCTTATCAGACCCTGATGGATTAGACTAGCAATTATAGGGACTAGACAAATTGATACATATATGCAATAGTTGTATAGGATATACTAGATTGTATATTATTGCATCGATTACTTCAGTAGAAAAAAATCCTATTTTCTCTTTCGTTCATTGATGGACACAGCACTCTTAATCTTGACCTTAGGGATGTCCCAAAGCAGTGCCACCACGAGGGGTGAGAACACAGAAAAAATAAACTCCACCCACAACAAAAGAACTCCCCATAAGAGGAGCCGCAACCTCAGATGGCCGCTTGTAAAACTTTGCGGCCGAAACACGCATCTGAAGATGCGTCTACATCCACCTTGTAAAACTTGGTGAAAGTGTGTACAGATGACCAGGTAGCCGCCTTACACTTGAGAAATGGACGCTTGATGCCGGAAGGCCCAGGAAGCACTAACCGCCCTGGAATGTGCCGTGACAGGAAAGGGAGGCACCAGTCCCCTTATGGCATAAGCCTGGACGACAATCTGTCTGATCCAATGAGAAATAGTGGCCGACGAAACCACCAGGCCTTTCCTCGGACCAGCCACAGAGACAAACAGTGAATCCGACCTACAAAAAGGAGCTGTAGCAGACAGCTACACCCGGAGAGCCCAAACCACATCGAAAGAATGTAAAGCAATCTCCTTGGGATGAGACGGTCGAGGACACAAGGAAGGAAGCACAATATCCTCATTTAGATGACAGGCAGATACTACCTTAAGAAGAAACGTGGGCTGAGGACGCAGCACCGCCTTATCCTTGTGGAGAATCAAATAGGGAGACTTGCACGACAAGGCCGCCAGCTCAGAAACCCACCTCGCGGACGTAATAGTCACTAGAAAGACAACTTTCTGAGAGAGCATATGTAAGGGGATCTCCTTAATGTTCTCGAATGTCAGTTTCTGGAGTATCGAGACCACCAGATTCAGATCCCACGGGGGCAGCGGCGGGCGTACTGGGGGAGCCACATGCCGAACCCCCTGAATAAACGTGCGCACCAACGAGTGAGCTGCCAATGGCCGCTGAAAAAAATAGCCAGAGCCGATATGTGCCCCTTGATGGTGCTCAAGGCAAGCTTCTGATCAACCCCATGCTGCAGGAACACCAGGATCCTAGAAACCGAATAGGAACGCGGATGCCACCCCACAGTCTCACACAATTAGATGTAAGCCTTCCAGGTGCGATGATAAATATTCCGGGAAGTGGAATTTACGCGCCCTCAACATAGTGGAAATCACAGAAGCCGGCAGCCCTTGGTCCCTCAGCACCTGGCTTTCAACAGCCATGCCGTTAAAGCCAGAGATGGTAAAGCAGGGTGGAATATCGGACCCTGGGACTGAAGGTCCTCCTGCACTGGCAGCCGCCAGGGAACGTCCGCCACCATCCATACTACGTCAGCGTACCAAGGACACCGAGGCCAGTCTGGAGTGACTAGGATTACCAGAATCCCCTCAGCCTCTATCTTGCACAGCAGACGAGGAAGGAGTTTGAGAGGAGAGAAGGCATAAATGAGTTGATAATGCCCCCATGGAGCCACCAGCGCGTCTGACGCGTCCACCCAGGGATCCCTTGTTTTGGCCATGAATCACCTTGCGATTGAGACGAGAGGCCAGAAGATCCACGTCCGGCGTGCCCCACCGCAGGCAAATGAGACGAAACACTTCCGGATGCAGCGACCACTCCCCCTGGTCCAGCAACTGACGGCTGAGGTAATCTGCTTGCTAGTTTTCTACGCCCGGAATGTAAATGGCTGACAGAGCCGGCATGTGACGCTCTGGCCACTGCAGAATGTGAGAGATCTCCAGCGCTGCTGCTGAGCTCCTCGTCCTCCCTCATTGATGTAAGCCACCGCCGTGGCATTGTCCGACTGGATCCTGACTGGGCCACCCTGCAGCCGCTGTGACCACATGGAGAGGCACAGCCTGATCGCCCGCAGGTCCAGAACGTTGATCGACAGGCGGGATTCTTCTGCCGTCCAGCGGCCCTGAGCTGAATGGAGGCCCAAAATTCCTCCCCAGCCAGTCAGGCTGGCATCTGTTGTGATCACCGTCCAATGGAGAGGGAGAAATGACTTCCCGGACCAAAGGGCCGGGGACCTTAGCAACCAAAGAAGCGAAGCCTCTAGCTGGGTGGCTCACCTGGATCCGACAATCCAGGGATGTCGGAGATTTGTCCCATTTGGACAAGATTTCCCTCTGCAAGACCCGAGTGTGAAATTGAGCATAGGGAACCGCCTCGAAAGTGGCTACCATGAGGCCCAGAACTCTCATGCAAAAATGCAGCGACGACCACTTGCGGGACATCAGTAACCGTACCTTGGCGTGAAGTGTCTGCAGCTTGCTCAACGGAAGTAAGACCCCCGTCCTTGAAGAGTCCAGAATCAACCCCAAGTACTCCAGCCATTCGGCCGGAAGCAACACTGACTTCTGGAGATTCAACACCCAGCCGAATTCTCGTAAGGTCTGCACGGTGATCGCCACATCCTCTCTCAGTTCTGAGGCTGAAGCTGCTTTCAGGAGGAGATCGTCCAGGTAACCCACGATCGCAATCCCTCGCTGTCTCAGCAATGCCAGAACCGGAGCCAGCACCTTGGGGAAGACCCTTCGTGCCGATGCCAGGCCAAAGGGAAGTGCCACAAATTGATAGTGCACATCCCGACTGCAAAACGCAGGAACCTCTGGTGCCTGACTCATATGGGGACATGCAAGTATGTGTCCTTAATGAGGCCAGAAAATTCCCCTGATGAAGCGCAGCCACCATGGAACGAACAGATTCCATCCTGAACCTCCGTACCCTCACAAAACAATTGAGGGCCTTGAGATCCAGGATCGGACGGACCCCTTCTGTCTTCGGAACTATGAACAGATTGGAGTAGACTCTCCAAAACCTTTCTGAAGCTGGTACAGGAACTATCACCCCCCACAGCAGTAAGTCATGTACTGCTCCAAACAAGGCCTCCCGACGAGACTGGAGAAGATGAAGATTGGAGGGAAAAAATCTGTCTTGCAGACAAGAAAGAAACTCTACCTTGTATCCTGACAAAACCAGTTCGCAGACCCACTGGTTGGAAAGAAGCGAAGTCCATTGGTCTGCAAACTCTCAAAGGCGACCCCCCACCCGTAAATCGGGCGGGGGTGAACCTTCATGCGGCAGCGGACTTGTCCGCAGGCTTGTTTGGCTTGCGATGCCAAGGACGTCTTTGTCCATCTGCGGGAACCTTGTTGGACTGGGAACGCTTACCCGCCGAACCGGCTGAAAAAAAAGGCTTTTTAAGTGGAAAAAGAGGGGCCCTGCTTACGATAGGGCTCCTTACCTTTCCTGGACTGTGGGAGAGAAGTACTCTTCCCCCCCAGTGATGTCCTTAATAATGTCATCCAGAGAGGCACCAAATAGCCTCCCACCCTGGAAAGGCAATTCCACCAAGGCTCTCTTAGATGTCAGGTCCGCCGACCAACACTTGAGCCAAATCACGGGGCCATATCTGGGGACATACTTAAGCCCTTGCACCAACTGGTCTGCCAGTTACACACATACTGGGGAAACTCAACTCAAGGTGTAATAACTTAGCCCGTTCTGTAAGTGTTTGTGACACCAGAGCCGTGGCTAACACCGGACGAAGCGCCGCCCCCACCACCGTAAACATAGACCAAGCAACCGCCTCGGCCCTTCTGTCAGCAAGATCCTTGAAAAAAGGGGAACCCTCCACCAGAATCATGGTCGCCTTATTTATCCTGGACACCGGAGGGTCAACAACCCTCAAAGGGGTAACGCACCAAAAAAACGCCTCAGAACTGAAAAGGAATGTTGCGGGCGTTCCCACTCCTTGTAAATAAACTTATCAAAATAAGCCAGGTAAGGAAACACCTTAGCGGTGCGGACCGGCTTGTGAGACCCAAAAGGGACCGACACCTCTGCCGATGCCCCAGTCGTATCCTCCATTTTTAAAGTATCCTGCACCGCCGTGATAAGTGCCCCCACCAGCGCCTTATCCTGCACCATAACGGATGCAGAAGAGTCCTCCTCACTGTCCAAAAGGTCAGGCCTCGCATCATCTGAACCGTCCAAACAGGGGCCGCCGCTATAGCAGGCCCGAGTCTGGCTCAGAGTCCTCCCCAGAAGATGGAGGGGGAAGGGGGCATATTATACCCACCTTACACCCGCACGCCACTTGGAAATGAATGATTCCAGGACCACCGACAGAGTGTCCAGGGGCACCACAGACCCAGAGGAGCCAGATGCCATCACAGGGGTGTCTGGGGGAGAGGCACCAGCTTTAGACGCCATGCCTGCCCCACGCTTGCCTGTCACTACCCAGGACCTAAAGGCAAGAGAAGACAATAGACCACCCTCCTTGCTACCACAGACTGAGGGCCCCCCCAAAGGACTCACCACCCTGACCAAGGAGCCGTTCTGTGCCGTCCATCCTGCTGCAGAAGCGCCAAGCCACAAGGCGATCCGTGGGTCTCTCGCGCTCTTCCTGGCTTCAATTGGCCACCAGCTGCCTCAGACACAAGTGCCTGGAACCATCAGGAAAATGGCCGAGAAAATGGCCGCGGCTAAAAGAAAATGGCCGTGGCTCCGGGAAAATGGCCGCGGTTCCCACGGCGACCATTCCACATTAATGGCGGCCCTGCACGCCAACAGAATGCCAGCTACCCCCCCTGTACCAGGACGCCCAGAGCCCACCAGGAGGAGACCCCACTTAGGCCAGGTAGGTGCCAGCAAACGGCAGCGCCCCCGGGAAGGAGGGGAGGGAAGAAGAAGGGAGGGAGAGCATGGTTCCCGAAACCGAACCCCCCAAGGGAGTGCCCAGCTGCTCCACCAAGCCTGGACCAGTGGAGCCCATACATACCCCTCCTGCAGGGATTGCTGGAGCACTCCACAGACAGATCCATCTCCCGCCTAGATGGAGTTGCTGTCGGCTATGGTGACACTGTGATCCAGACAGCAGTAGCCCAGTCATATGTGTCCCTGCGAGACTGACCTCGCCGGCTGCCCCGTCCAGAATGGGGCCTGTCGCGGCTGACCCAGTGCGGAGCTAAGGTCTGCGCGCGCTCGATGGCCAGGCTGGGGAGACTACCAGGATCTATATCATCCAGCCTGTCACCCAGCCCGGATGTTGATTGCAGATCACAGGAAAAAAGAGAAATAAAAGAAATAAACAAAATCCAAAGAACCACAGGTCCCAGCAGGGAGCCAGGTCCTTCTCCTAGACTAGGCAGAAAAAAACTGAGCTGCCAGGAGCAGAGTGGGAGGTAACTGCCAGTAAGGACCCCCCCTAGGTGCTTTTTTTATGTTCTGCCTAGTCCTACTCCTGAAGGTGGTGATATAACCCTAAGGTTATATAACATAGGTTTGTGTGCTAATGAGGCAACTGAAAACACATGCACAGTCCATGAAACACACAAAAAGCAAGTTCACCCAATGTAGAACTTCAAAGTGGGTACACCTGTTAAGGAAGTGCTGTTCACACACAAAAAGCACAAAAAAAAACAAAGTCTCTTAGCATGCTCAGACCAACCCAAATGCAGCTAGCACAAAATAAGCCACCCCCTGTCCAAAATTAAAGTGATTGTAAAGGATTGTTTTTTATTTTTTATCATTAACAAACATATCATACTTACCCCCACTGTGCAGCTTGTTTTGCACAGAGTGGCCCCGAACATCATCTTCTGGGGTCTCCCGGTGGCTCTCGTGGCTCCTCCCCCAACAGATAACCCCCTAGGAGAAGCACTCTCCTGAGGGGGTTACCTTTGCGTCCACAGACATGAATTTCCAGACTCGGCCCCGCCCCGTGCCATTGGATTTGATTGACAGCAGTGGGAGCCAATGGCTGCGCTGCTATCAATCTATCCAATCAAGAGTCGGGACCTTGTGGAGAGAGGGAGAGCGTATCCCTGCCGAAGAGACGAAGGGGCTCAGGTAAGTAAAACGGTGGGGCTGGGGCACCGGTGACTGCCAGGTATTTTTTCACCTTAATGCATAAGATGCATTAAGGTGAAAAAACACAAGGGTTTACAACCCCTTTAAGCACATCATCCAGCGTGCTACAAAATTACAGATGGGACAAACACCCCCCGTCCAGGGGGGCAAAAAAAGAGCCTAACATGGGCAAAAGTTATACAACAAATACCATTGCAGTCTATGGGAACTGACTTGTTAATTTTGCTAGTCCCCATTTGTCTGGTTTATATTCTAGTTATTGGCCTTAAAATGGGTATGGGGCCCCAGATCCCACCCTGAGGGACATATATCAATGTCACCAATTTGGACAACCCCAAAAACGAAACAAGGAGAAGTGCCTTTAAAAATGCAAAATTGCTTAACCAGTTAATGACAGCGTCATAGCCGAATGATGGCTACAGTGCGCCTCGATAACTCTGGGAGAGCGTACATTGACGTCCTTCCAGAATCCAGCTCCCGCGCGCCCCCTGGGGCGCACACCCGGGAATATCCACATCACGGATCACGGTAAATGGCTGCTGACAGCTTGTCACTTGTAAACAAACCGGCATCATGTCCGGTTCCTCTCTCCCCTTTTTGTACCGATCAGTATAGTGTGAGTGGAGAGGGGAGAGAGTGAGTGCAGCAGCGTTGTGGACTGGATCTGTAGTGCCCACAGTGCAATCTATCAATCCACCCATTCTCACCCATCCATCCATACTCAGCAGTACTCATCCATCCATGCTCATCCATCCATCCATCCTCAGCAATACTCATCCATCCATCCATGCTCATCCATCTATCCTCAGCAATACTCATCAATCCATCCATACTCAGCAATACTCATCCATCCCTCCATGCTCAGCCATCCCATCCACCCTCATCCATACCCAGTCATACTCAGCCATACCCAGTCATACCCAGCCGTACTCAGCATATCTAGCCGTACTCAGCCATACCCAGCCATACTCAGCCGTACCCAGCCATCCCATACATACCCAGCCATACTCAGCCGAAACCCAGCCGTACTCAACTGCACCCAGCCATCCCATCCATACCCAGCCATATTCAGCCGTACCCAGGCGTATTCAGCCGTACTCAGCCGTACTCAGCCGTACCCAGCCGTACTCAGCTGTACTCAGCCATACTCAGCCGTACTCAGCCATACCCAGCCATACTCATCCGTACCCAGCCATCCCATCCATACCCAGCCATACTCAGCCGAAACCCATCCGTACTCAACTGTACCCAGCCATCCCATCCATACCCAGCCATCCCATCCATACCCAGCCATAATCAGCCGTACCCAGCCGTATTCAGCCGTACTCAGCCGTACTCAGCCGTACCCAGCCGTACTCAGCCATACCCAGCCGTACTCAGCCATATCCAGCCGTACTCAGCCATATCCAGCCATACCCAGCCATACTCAGCTGTACCCAGCCATACTCAGCTGTACCCAGCCATACTCAGCTGTACCCAACCATACTCAGACGTACCATGTCATTCCATCCATACTTAGCCGTACTCAGTAGTACCCAGCCGTACTCAGCTGTACCCAGCCGAACTCGGCCGAACTCGGCCGTACTCGGCCGTACTCATTCATGCTCAGTCATCCCATCCATACTCAGCCATCCCCATCCATGACTCATCCATCCCCATTCATGCTCACCCATGCCACATCAGTTCTCATCCAAAGTGTAATAAGTAGTCAAATTAGATTTGAAAAGTATGCCCCTAGAACACCTGATGGTGCTCCCTGCATGTTGGGCCTGTCTTTGTGGCCAGGCTGTGTAAAAGTCTCCCACATGTGGTATCGCCGTACTCAGGAGGAGTAGGAGAATCTATTTTGGGGTGTAATTTTTGGTATATACATGCTATGTGTTAGAAATATTGTATAAATGGACAACTTTGTGTAAAAAAAAAATGCATTTTCATTTTCTTTACACTTTTCAAAATCTTGTAGAAAAAAAGACATGTTCAAAAGACTCATTATGCCTCATAGATTATACGTTGGGTTGTTTTCTTTCCAAAATGGGGTCATTTTTGGGGCATTTCCATTGTCCTGGTGCTCCAGTGCCTTCAAAAGTGTAAGGCCGCGTACACACGGGCGGACTTTTCGACCGGACTGGTCCGACAGACTTTCCAGCGGACTTTTGACGGACTTTTGACGGACTTCCGACTGACTTTTTAACAAACGGACTTGCCTACACATGATCACACCAAAGTCCGACGGATTCGTACGTGATGACGTACAATGGACTAAAATAAGGAAGTTGATAGCCAGTAGCCAATAGCTGCCCTAGCGTTGTTTTTTGTCCGTCGGACTAGCATACAGACGAGCAGATTTCTGGGTCCGGCGGAGTTACGACGTAAAGATTTGAAGCATGTTCCAAATCTAAAGTCCATCAGATTTGCGACTGGAAAAGTCTGCTGAAGGTCCGGTGAAGCCCACACACGATCGGATTGTGCCCTTTTAGGAGGAGCTAGAGGAGTGAGAGCCTTTTTACATAATTTTAACACGGTGCATGTCACATGTTGGCAACGTAACATGCTAACATGACCTGTGTGCAAATCTCCTTAAAAAAATACATAAAGATGAACCAGCGTAAAAAAAAATGTGTCAAGTTTAGAGGTGCACATTATAAAGAAATCAACCACGCTTAGGATGAGGGTAGGAGAGATAGGTTGTTGTCTCCCCTAATAGGGCTACCCTAGGGGAACTCTTAATGATGAAGGAATAAACAAATAAATGGGGTATGTGGCGCTACCTAATAGCCAAGGGCATACAGATGTATATGGGGGGAGAAGAGGACTGCACCGTGGATGTATAAACCTCACCGGTGCACAGCTCCTAAAACCCCAGCCTGGGATAGAATGTCAGTGCCTCATATATGGGTATTCCTGTTTATTAAGGATCACGCCTAATCCACCTGACTCCAGGTGGATTGGGCGTGATCCTTAATAAACCCCTCATGGGAGAAAAAAATAGACTCCCATAGTGTAGTAAAATAAAAGTATGTTCATTTATTAAAAGTAAAAATAGGTAAAATCAGCAAAAAAGCATTCCAAATGACACAAGGGTATGCGGCCAGCTTCTAGACAGCGGTAAGCAGGCTGCAACCCAAAATCTAAAAATAAACCCGAGGTGGGGGCAGCAGCGGTCCGCTGTGCTCCAACTGCGTTTCACCGACTCGAGTGCCCGGAAGTGACGTAGTGTGCGTGGCGCTGTCATACACGTTTCGTCATAGACGTCCTCACCTGAGCATTACCAGACTTACACCTTATATGAACTGTCATTTATTCATCTATATGTGGACTGATTCCTTATCACATATACGGGCGTATATATGCCTTTGAAGTGTGGTTTAACCCTTTGGACTCTGCCACATCCCCATAATATGGCTATCATGTTTGGGATTCTTTGACACATATTTCTTGGATGTGTTTCACTTTTTTATTTTTATTATTATTATTTTGGTAGCTGGATGTAATACTACTAGATACTCACTCATATTTGTTGCACTGTGTATATTACTTTTCATGCACCTGTGGTATGTAGTTGCTAGGACGTACATGCCACTTTACTTCACAGGCTTGCACATATACATATATTAGGTACTTTTAGGTTGTACTTTGTAGGTACCACACTAGGGGCTACCCTGCACGGCAGTTCACTCACACGTTTCATAGGGTGTATGTCTTCTATCACTACACCCATACACACTTCACAGGAATACCCATATATGAGGCACTGACATTCTATCCCAGGCTGGGGTTTTAGGAGCTGTGCACCGGTGAGGTGTATACATCCATGGTGCAGTCCTCTTACTCCCCCCATATACATCTGTATGCCCTTGGCTATTAGGTAGCGCCACATACCCCATTTATTTGTTTGTTCCTTCAAGTTTAGAAGTGCGCCCGTTCAACCCGTGCAATTGCAGGTACATTTACTAAGATTTTGGCTGCGCAGTGAACAAACTCATGTGAACGAGCGCAAGAGCCGCTTGCGCATGCGCACTGCTTACATCGATCTCATGCAATTCTAAACGTACTTGCAGGCAGAGCAGGATTTCTCTGAAAAAGTTACTTTCTCATTCTATTTTGGGCATATTTGTTACTTGGGCAGTTGTTACTAAACTTCCTTGCATCACCCCATAATATTGGCACCTCCATCTTCTGTTAATATTGAATTGGAGATGCCGTGCGCCCAGATTGCATTCTCCCGTGCGCTGAGATCACTATAGTAAATGGGGGATTAGAGCTCTGTTACTGGCGCACTGTGTCGTAAATATGGAAATGTGCGTTGCGCCTTGCCGTGCGCCTCTACTGATGGCACACGGCTTTCCTAAATTACCCCCAAAGTGTCATTTCTTCAGTGTTGTCACATTAAAAGGTATAGTATAATATTTACAAAAATGTGAGGGGTGTACTTACTTTTGTGAGATACTGTATATAATTTACAAAATGCAGGTGTCAAGAATATGTAATGTACAGAGTGCAGGGGTCAGGACTGTAACTTACATAGTGTAGTTTGAGGAGTATGTACTGTACGGTTTGCAGGAGTCAGGGATATGTACATAGTGTAGGGGTCAGGAGTGTTTAGGATATAAAGTGCAGGAGTGGGTAATGCATGCAATGCAGGGGTCTGGTATTTGTAATTTATAGAATGCAGTGGTTAGGAGGGGGTAATTACAAAGGTAGCAAATAGGGTTATACAAAAATATCCCGCCATCATGTTCAGAGGCCAAATGCATCCCACTCCACTGAATGGGGACGCCTCACAACCATGTACAACAAACACAGATTAAATCAGATGGTGAGGAGACAATATAATGCTTCCTTGCCACCTGTCAAACACCCTCTGAAAAGTGATCCACTGTGGTTCACTCTTCAGAGAGCAACACTAGTGTACCCTAATCTACAGCAATGCCCCTCAGATGTGTCACTCCAAACATGCTTGGTATTACCCAAGAGATCAAATGAAGCATTGTTAGTCCCCCCCTAGTAGGTGGTCTGAACAGCTTCTTCTACCTGAGGCCCAGGTGCAGTACTTCTCCTGCAGGTGGTTCCTCCTTGAGCTGGGAGCCTGGGACCAGCTGAGCACTGCTGGTACATCTGGTTCTCACTTCCTCCTGGGCACTACCGAGCTGGGAAACTAGGGCTGGAAGGAACTGGGGGAGGCGAGGTAGAGCGGGAAGGGACTCCCAAATCCTGTCCACCAATAAGCTCATCCCCCCGCTGTGCAGCTATTTAGAAAACAAACGTCTCTGGGCCCTCCATGTTCAGTGGGGGCCGGGGACAGTAAGCGGACTATTTCTTAACTTTCGGGTTTAGGCGGACTAATCTGCCGCATAGCTCCCGGTCGGTCGCGGTTTATTTATATTGAAGAGGCCGGGAGCGGCTGGGTAGCGCGCCACGCCAGATTAATCCACCTAAACCCCAAAGCAAAGAAATAGTCCGCTTACTGTCCCCCGGCCCCCACTAAACACAGGGGGCCCGCAGACGTTCGTTTCTAAATAGCTGCACAGCGGGGGATGAACTTATTGGTGGACAGGATTTGGGAGGCCCCGTCCGCTCTACCTCTGGGCCCCCCCCGCTAAGATGGCAAATCCGGGCTGGTGGTCCTCGCTTATCAGTGGCCCTGCCTACTTCCATCCGACTTAAATGAACAGGATGCAATTTTGCTCCGACTTTGAGATAGTGATAGTCTGACTTGGCCTTTGACCAATCAAAACAATCCCAGTGTGACATAAATTTCTTTTCCTGCTGCTGTAATCACCATGTTGGATGTCACAAGTCAGATGGTTAGGACAAGGATCCTACTTTGATCCGACTTCAGTGATATTGAATGGGCTGAAAACAGACCAAAGTCGGAAAACTAAAGTAGTGCAGGAACCTTTTCTAAAGTCGGACCGACTTGTGTCGGACCAGTTAAGATGGCTCCCATGGGGAAACATTGATTTTCACACGGCATGCGACATTTTCTCCCAAAGTCGGAACGTATGTTGCACCAGTGTGAACAGGACCTAAAGGCTGGGTTCACACTGGTACGACAAACGCTCTGACATTGGGAGCTCATGTCGCATGAAAATCAATGTTTCCCTATGGGAGCCATCTTAACTGGTCCGACTTTAGAAAAGGTTCCTGCACTACTTTGGTTTTACCAGGAAATTTATTTATTTAAATTCATTTTCAGGCCGGCTAGGAATAAAGCAATACATTCCTAGCAAAAGGGCCAAATACGGATTGAAATTTTATAAGCTTTGCGAGAGAGTCACGAAATATCTGTATGCGTTCCGCATATACGAAGGAAGAGATTCCCAGCACCAGCCCCTGAGTGTCCGGCCTACATGGGCACAACTGGTAAAATTAAATGGGACCTGGCATACCCACTGCTGAAGAAAGGTTACCACATATACCTGGATAACTTCTACACCAGCCTGCCCCTTTTCAAACACCTATACCTCACAGAAACCCTGGCCTGCGGAACCTCCATAAAGAATAGGAAGGGCTTCCCACAAGCCATAGTGAATAAAAAACTGCGAACGGGAGAAAGAGCACCTTTAAGATGCAATGAAGTGCTGGCCTTGAGGTGGAAGTTTGGTGCTATCTTGACATTTCAGGGCCTCTGAAGCTGTGATAGGTAGTGAGGAGTAAAATTTTACGCCCTTAGAAAGCCTGAAGGCGGTGCTTGGTGTTTTGGGGTCCTGTACACGGCTAGGCTCCCAAAAAGTCTCACACGTGGTATCCCCATACTCAGAAGAAGCAGCAGAATTTATTTTGGGATGTAATTTCACATATACCCATGGCATGTGTAAGCAATATATAATTTAGTGACAACTTTGTGTAAAAAAATAAAAAATAAATTGTAATTTTACCGAAACTTGTGGCAAAATATAAAATATTCCATGGACTCAACATGCCTATCAGCAAACAGCTTGGGGTGCCTACTTTCCAAAAAGGGGACAGAACGAAAACATTCTGTGTTTTAGGTGACTAAAAAGTGGCATGCTCGTGTAATAATTGTCCACGTACAAGTGGTACGCCTTTCCAAAAAAGGGTAACACCAAGTCCCAAACAATCTTGCCAGCACTCCCTATGTAGTCTGGGCAGTTGGGGGGCTCCACAGTGCTGTCTTTTCCCTCGTAAACCATAAAACTATATGTATAGCCTGTTGCCTTGTCACAGAGCTTAAACATCTTGACCCCATATCTGGCAGGCTTGCTGGGGAGATACTGTTTGAAAGACAAGCGGCCAGAAAATGTAATCAGGGACTCATCAGCGTAGACAACTTGATCAGGAATAAACAAGGCTGCGAATTGTTGGTTGAAGTGGTTTACGAGGGGCCTAATTTTGTTGAGCTGATCATATCCAGGGTCACCCCGAAGACGACAGAGTTCATTGTCATTGAAATGCATGAACCCCAAGATATGCTCATACCTAGTCCTGGCTGTGGAAGCAGAGAACACGGGAATATGATGAATTGGGTCAGTGGACCAATATGACCGCAACCCACTCTTTTTAGTTATGCCCATGAGGAGGGATAGACCCAGAAAGATCTTAAATTCGGAAACCGTATTAGGTTTCCATTCTCTGGCAAGAGTCAAATGGGGATTAGCGGCGATGAATTGACCAGCATACAAATTGCTTTGGTCCACAATAGATCTATAGAGATCTTTCGTGAAAAACAATCAATAAAAATGAAGTGACGTAAATCAACAGTTTCCACCTGAATTCCGGGTTGGCCAGTAAATGGGGGAAGTATGCCTGCTGCAGAAGCGGTGGGCTCCCAATCAGGATTGGCATATGCAACGGGAAGGGCACTATGGGCTCTATGGGCCTGTGTTCGAACTATTGGTGGCTGCGGGACACTACTCGTGCTAGCCACTGCACCAGCTTGAATTGCACTTATGGGACTCGCCACGTCACCAAGCGTTACTGCAGTGCTGGTTTGTCTACTGCCAGGATGTACTAAGTCGCTGATGCCTGCCAATTCACCAGAAGTTTGAGCGGCACTAGTACTAGCTCTCTGCTCCATACTAGAGCCCTGTGTATCTTGCACCTCAACAACAGAAGAACAGGGTCGGGTATGCCTGACCGTAGCAGGGACCACTACTTTGTTGTCAGAGCTATCAGCCAGGGTTTGAATACTGAGCCTGAATCTGACAGATGGGTGACTTCCCCTTTGCTCTCATTTGTCATGCTCCGCAATGTCTAGGCCTCTTCACTAGTGTACCTCTATTTGGACATTTTGGCCTCTAAATTACAGGTACAACTATTGTGACTCACAGGCAAAAGAGCACCTGGTTGTCAGCGACTGCTTCAATTGCTACCATAAAAATTAACTGTTAGCTTTCGCAGGGATCAGGCCTGACTCTGCAGTTATGTGTGCTGTGTTTTGTAAGTGACCGTGATCGATTGATACTGCACTTGGGTTGGTTGGCACTTGGGTTGGCTGGGAGGAGGGGCTAAACACAGGTGCTGGCAGGTATCTGGGCTGAGCCTGCTAGCGCCGCATTTTTGGGAACACTAAACTACTGGGGACGCTAATATAGATCTAATGAGATCAAAGATATCCATTCAAACACTATACTAGTAAGGGAGGTATATGGTGTGTGTATTAGTGCTACTGGCACTAATCTGACGCTGCCTGAGATTGACGCTGACACTAAAACCTGTACTGGGTGGCGTTTAGGGGGTTAACCCTTTATTAGGTAATATATGGCGGGCACCCTGACGCGATAAAAAACTGTTGATGACAGTAAATAGCGTCACCTGTTATACTGAATATAGTGATCAGAAAAGAGATCTGTATAGTATATTAGTGACATTGGTGAGAGGGGGTGAAAGGGTTAACTTGGCGTGATCAGAGGGTTAAACCTTTATTAGGGGGTTAATGGGGAGTACCCCAGACCTACCTGGGCCTACTACTAACTGTCCTAATGCTGATTAGTGTCACAAATGACACCAGTACAGTGATCAGTGAAAAATCTGAAAACGGCGGGGGGGGGTGACAAGTGTGCCTATGTGTCCTGATGTCAGTGTAGTGTTGGTGCAACTCACGGTTAAACCTCATACACACTATTAGATTTTCTGCAGATTTTTGTCTTCAGATTTATGCAATCAGGCAGGCCCTTGCACTACATGGTTTTGGTAAATCTGAAGACAAAAACCTCCAGAAAATCTAATAGTGTGTAAGGGGCTTTAGATGTCCTCTCTCCTCTCACTGGAACCGAAAAGGGCTCCACGAGGGGATGTGACATCACTTTCTCTCCCTGTGTTTACATTCACAGGCAGAGGACAGTCTCTCATTCGCCAGAACCGATCACCAGGTCCAGGCCAGAAATCATTTGCCTGGGCCTGGAGACTGATCAATTCTGGAACTAATTCAATTCAGTGCGCCCAATGTATAATGACGGCGATTCATCCAGCAGAGCCAACCTGCCGCATTATAACTGCGGCGGGCGGTTCTTAACTGGTAAAACACCTCACTTGACCTCCAAGAGATTTTACCCCCTGCATAACCAGGACATTTTTTGCTATTCACCACCGTGCAACTTTAACTGGCAGCTGCTCAGTCATGCAAGACTGTGCAAATGAAATTTAAATACATTTTTTCACACATATAGCTTTCTTTTGGTGGCACTTATTCACCACTCAGTTTTTGTTTTTTTTCCAAATAAATGAAAAAATACCACAAATTTTGGAAAATCAAATCTTCTTAGTTTCGATTATAACATTTTTCAAATACTCTTTCTTCATAAATTTAGGCCAAAATGTATTCAGCTACATCGTCTTTGGTACAAAATAACCCAAATCAGTGTATAATACTATGAAATTTATAGTCTCTACAAACTACGATATATACTGTATATATTTGAAAATTGATCAGTTGTGATGGTGGATCTCATTTCTTGAGGCACTAAAATGCTATGCCAGTACATATACTCCAAAAATATCCCCTTTTTTGTAAAGTTGACAGTCCAACTACATGTGTCAACGAAACGCTGAGAGGGTGTTTCCTGGACACATGTAGTTGGCTGACGTTTATAAGGTTGGGTCAGAATTAGATGTATACTTTAAGGATTAGTTATTGCTGGGCAGAGAATCTGGGTCCTTATAAGACTTGGCACCTGGATACGCATAAACCTTGACTCCCATATTAGGGCGCATATATTATACAACCTTGTGAAATATTTGGAGGACCGTCTTGATTTTGGTGAATCCTTCTGGTGAGAGATGTCCTAGAACTTCCTCCCATGGGCCGGCAGGCGTATTTGACTGAAAACAGCCACCTCAGTTACATTTTTCCCTCTTGTATTTATTTGAAGTTTTGTTTTTATGATTGCTTGTGTATTCCTTCATGTGCAAAAATCCTTGTTGGTCTTGAAGTAACAGTGAAGCCACAAAATGCATATACCCTTTTCAAGGATATACACTAAAATTTGCATTGTTGATCCATTTGCAGTATTGTTTTTGTATGCACATCATAATGTTATATTATAATATTTAACTTGTATATGAATAACAATTTTTTTTAACCACTTCAGCCCCAGAAGATTTGGCTGCTCAATGACCAGGCCATTTTTTGCGATTCGGCACTGCGTCGCTTTAACTGACAATTGAGGAGTCATGCGATGCTGTACCCAATCAAAATTGACGTCCCTTTTTTCCCACAAATAGAGCTTTCTTTTGGTGGTATTTTGATAACCTCTGCAGTTTTTATTTTTTGTGCTATAAAAAAAAGAAGACCGACAATTTTGAAAAAAAAAACAATATCTTTTACTTATATGATATAAAACTATATTTTTGTGCTATAGTAAATATCCCAAAAAAACACATTTTTTCCTCAGTTTAAGCAGATATGTATTCTTCTACATATTTTTGGTAAAAAATATTCGAAATAAGCTTATATTGATTGGTTTGCGCAACAGTTATAGTGTCTACAAAATAGGGGATAGATTTATGGCATTTTTATTATTTTTTTTTTTAGTAGTAATGGCGACAATCTTTTTACTGGGACTGCGATATTGCGGTGGACAAATTGGACACTTTTGACACATTTTTGGGACCATTGACAATTATACAGCGATCAGTGCTATAAAAATGCACTGATTACTGTATAAATGTCACTGGCAGGGAAGGGGTTAACACCAGGGGGCGATCAAGGGGTTAACTGTGTTCCCTAGGTGTGTTCTAATTGTAGGGGAGATGGGACTGTCTAGGAGGAGAGAGAGATCGGTGTTCATATTTAGTATAAACACACGATCTGTCTCTACTCCCCTGAAAGAATGGGGATTTGTGTGTTCACACACACAGATCGCGGTTCTCGCTCTGTCACAAGTGTTTGCGGCTCCAGGCACACGCTGCCGGCGTGCACTCACCCCTAGTGGCCAAAAGGCGAAGCGCCATAAGGAAACGTTGTTTCGCTCAGCCGTGCCATTCTGCCACAGTAAAACTGCGGTGGCTGGTCGGCAAGCAGTTAATATCTATATGCTGGATATTATTGCATGCAGTGGTCACCAATGGTATATTTAAAGGGCCAGTTCAATTTAAAAAAATATATATACACTTGTTTGCGGATAAAAATAAAAAATGTGCATTTATTATTATTTTTTGTTGTTGCAGGAGCCTGGAAAGAAAAGCTATCAGCAGATCACTGATGCCATGCAGGTCTCCTGCAGACCTGTCAGTGTATGTGGTTACCCGTACAGGTAAGCCGATACTCCGACAGGAACAACACTGTGGTAGTTCACTGAGAACTACAAGTCGACAGCCACTAAGGATGTCAGGGTTTGTAGTTCATTCACACAGAGCCCCACACTGCTGTGCTGTTTTTCTAACAGTGGCAGCTAGTACGTGGAACTTCTCCCCGTATTGCTGCCAGAGGGAGGGGGCACCACTGCGAACATGTTACATGTTCCACCCTAAAATTGTGTGGCACATGTAACACGTTCCCAAAGGTGAACTTATCCTTTAAAATCCTATATACTTTGGTTTTACGATGTTATGGAGCTTGCACGCCGCACCAGACCACCCATGTCTACCACTACTGAGGCGTAGTGGTTCGCTCAAGGAAACCACAACCTAGCAGCCAATACAGGAGGGTACACTGTAGAGCAGGGGTCTTAAACTGGTGCCCCCCCATCTGATGAGAAACTACAAGTCCCATGAGGCATTGCAAGGCTGACAGTTAAAAGCATGGCTCCCCCAGGCAGAGGCATGAAGGGACTTGTAGTTTCACAACAGCTGAAGGGCTGTCAGTTTGAGACCCCCTCCTGTAGAGGAATGCTGAAAACTGCTCCATTAGCACAGATACACTCACCAGTCCAAGAAGCCCAATCTTCACCCCTCACAGCAAGCACACATCATAGGGCCACAGTTACTAATCCCCATCCAGGGGATCACTGCCCTGGACCTGTAGAGCATCCTGCCAGTGCAGGCACCTGGTACACTATACCTAGGAAATCGCTGCCTGCAGTATGCAGTGTCAACCTGCTGCATTACAGGCCATCACCACACTTGTACATAGGTACAGCATAGTAGCCAACATTGTAAAAAAAATTATAGGGACACTTTTTTGGCTTTAGGCTGAGACTTATTATAATTAGGGGGCGGGGCATGCGTTTGTAGGCATGACATAGCCAAAAAGAAAAATGCAGCGCAGCTTTGGATATGGTGTAGAGCTAGTTCCTCTGGGTTTGCAGACCAAATTTGGGGTCCCTAGCACCAAGTGACCCTGAGATACAGGGCCCCAAAGTCGGTCAACCAGAGCTGCGTGGTTACAATAGAAATTGAGCTGCGGCACCGCCCATCCCCCGCCCCTTTCCATAACAGGTCACAAAGACTGGCAGCGGGGCAGGGTGGGGGGTGGGCGGCATCGCAGCTCAATTTCTATTGTAGCCATCTGGCCAGCCTACTTCTACTACTACAGTCGCGTCAAGGCAGTAAAATGAGGGGATGGTAATCTGAATTAAGCAACTCTTTAGCAGACCCCCCAAAAGGCTAACCCTAAACTCCAACCTCCATACTGAAGCACCTGGCAGCCAAAGCTGGCATCACTAGAAGCTTGAACATTTACATGATAGTACTTAGTAATGTCCTAACCGAGAGCCAGGTAGCAGCCTTCCAAAGCTGTGCAACGGAAGCCTGAAGCTGAAACGCCCAAAAGGCAGATCTAATCAAATGAGCCTTGATCGGAAAGGGAAGCACATTATCCTTCAGGGCACAGGCATGAGAAATGATACAGCAAATCCACCTGGCAATAGTATACCATGTAGGCGAAAGACCCTTCTTAGGGTGCTCAGACAAAAATGAAGAAAGTCCTTTTTGCAGGTCGAGCTCTAGCTGCAAGGAAAACTCACACGGCCCACTTCATATGCAAGCAATGTGAGGCCACCTCCTTTGAACCTTTAGAAGGGCGAATCCAAGAAATTATTCTCATTTAAGGGGTATCCAAATACCAAATTAGGGAAAAGGTTTTGGCCACAAGACTACCTCGGCCCCACACTGCACCAAAAAAGGCTCTTCACATGGTAGCCAACTTCAGATTTCCTTCTTGACAAGGTAATTAGCATCTGGAAAGCCACTTTACATATAACATCTGACAAAGGAATCTCACAGATGGGTTAAAAGCACCAGGGGAAGGTCCCAAAGAGTCACTAGTGTCTGAGGTGGAGCAATGTCTTCCTTGCACAAAAGCCTTCACCAGAGTGAGCAGCTTGTGGTCTCTGAAACAAATGGCCAAGACCAAAACCTGCCCTTTTAGGGTACTCTATGCCAATTTCTAGTCCAACCCCAACAGTAGAAAGGTGAGCAAAAGACCCACTGAATGCTGGCAAAAAATGAAATTCCTCTGCTCACACCTATGGAAGCACACCTTCCTAGTACAATGAAGGAAAGCTGCCGTTCTGAGATCATCCTCTCTCAGGACCTGGGCCTCAGTCATTCTTTTAAATATAGAGACCATGAAGCAGGATGATAGATGGGACCTCGAGACAGGTCTGGTCAGTCTGATAGAGGCCAATGAGGTTCCACCAGAATGCAAAGAATGGCTTAAAGAAGAATTAAGGCCTTCTGGGCCAGTTTGAGGTCACCAGCACCCTTTCTACCTCAACCCTGCAAAGCAAAAAGCAGTAGAAACTGAAGAGGGGGGAAATGCATAGATCAGTAGGAATAGATCCCACTGAGTCAAAGTGTCTTACTGCAAAGATCAGTGGCAAGAATGGTCCAAGTCAGCAGAAGGACCTGCCCAGTTCCAGTGACAGGCTGGAAATCCACCAAGCCAGAGAATTCCTGGCCCTGGCTGCCAGATACATGGGCTGATCGAGCAATTAAGTGGACCTGTTCCAGGCCAGCAGAATATGGTACTGCAGAGGTCTGGAATGCCATTGAGTGTATGGAATCTGCTTTGAATGAGGCCTACATGGTTCCCAGAATCCCTGTGTATTTTTCGCCAAGTGGCTCGCCATGGACCAGAGGTTTTGAACCTTCTGTGGTAAAAAAAAGAAGATTCTAGGCAGTTTTCAGACTAGGCCATGGGTCAGCAACCCCAGCACGTGTGCCAGATGTGTCACGCAGCTGCATTTAAGACAGCTTGCAAGGGAAGTATGGGACACCTCTCACACGAGCAAAGCCAGCTGGAGCTTTGGGCTGGCTACGCAGAAGGGAGCACAGTTGGCTCTATCACTTCAATCCCCTGATGCCTCCGTTCCCACCCACCTCCCTTGGCTATGAAGCTATGTTGTTGGAACAGCCACCCGGCCCGCCCCCTCTGAGGCACGGGGACATCTCTATGGCTTCACCGTAGCATCAGAGGGGGCAGACCGGGTGGCTACGGGGAAGCCATAGGGATGTCCCCGTGCATCAGAGGGGGGCGGAGTCACCCGGCAATGTCACCGTGTGGCCCCGCCCTCAGTTATAAAAGAACTGTCACCTGGGAGGACGGTCATTACGGCAGTTGCCTCCCATGGAGGCGGATCACTGGCGGCGTGCAGGGTTTTTTTGTCCTTTTTCGGTCTGTCGGCAGAGCAAGAGAAGAAGAAGACTACGTGGGACATTTTTATTTTTTCATTTTTTAATAAAGGACTTGTCCCCAAGCCGTATCTTGTCATTTTTACCATTTTTACACTTGTGAAATGGTAGGAGTACATTTGTACCTCGTTACCATTTCACACAGGGGGGAGGCCGGGATCTGGGGGTCCTCTTGTTAAAGGGGGCTTCCAGATTCTGATAAGCCCCCTGCCCACAGACCCCCACAACCACCGGGCAAGGGTTGTGGGGATGAGGCCCTTGTTCCCATCAACATGGGGACACGGTGCTTCGGGGGGCTACCCCAAAGCACCCTCCCCATGTTGAGGGCATGTGGCCTGGTATGGTTCAGGAGGGGGTGCTCTTTTGCCCCCCCTCTTTTCCTGCGGCCTGCCAGGTTGCATGTTCGGATAAAGGTCTGGTATGGATTTTTGGGGGGACCCCCACGCCATTTTTTTTTAAACTTTGGTGCGGGGTTCCCCTTAAAATCCATACCAGACCTGAAGGGTCTGGTATAGATTTTGAGGGGGGCCCCCACACCATTTTTTTTTTAAATTTTGGCACTGGGTTCCCCTTAATATTCATACCAGACCCAAAGGGCCTGGTAATGGACTGTGGGGGAATCCCATGCCGTTTTTATCAATTAACTTTTATGTGTATTGCCGGGACCGACAATTCATTATAGCCGCGAGTATTTTTAAATGACTTTTTATTTCCTTTAGAAATGTAATTTTGCTTTCGGACTGTTCTAAACATGGGAAACATGCGCCACTTTACAGGCATACTATAGACACCCCCCAGGTACGAAATGTAAAGGAATATTACACTTTTATTGTTTCGCTTTAAGCATTATTAAAATCACTGCTCCCGAAAAAACGTCCATTTTTAAAACTTTTTTTTGCATTGATACATGTCCCCTGGGTCCTGCCAGGGGACATGTATCACTTTTATTGCCACTTTTTATGACAATAACTTGCATATAAGCCTTTAAAATTAGCACTTTTGATTTCTCCCATAGACTTTTAAAGGGTGTTCCGCGGCTTTCGAATTTGCCGCGAACACCCCAAATTGTTCGCTATTCAGCGAACACCCGATGTTCGAGTCGAACTTACGTTCGACTTGAACATCAGGCTTATCCCTAATATTGTTATAGCTTCATAAACATTTCTATGGAGAGCCAACATGTGTTAGGAATTTTGAGTTGGTTTCCCTCACCTTCCCCCATCATAGATGGAGAAGAAAGGTTTCACATTTCTTAAGATGTAAAAGTATGTTTTATTCAAGATTATAATTTCTCTATACTACAATATTTCTTGATTAGGATATTAATAAGAACATTGGGGTTTCAATGAATATAATATATATACATATATATATATATATATATATATATATATGTAGTATTTGATCTTATGTTAAAAGAAGTTATAACCTATACTTAAAATATGTAACGACACCCCGAGTATGAGAGGGGTTAAAGTCGTTTAGGACATTCCATACTCAAACACAAAGACAGCTACCGAACACTCCAATCAGCCGAACAAGGAACCCATACAAATAATCCACCCCAAAATGAGACAAGATGCTCTGCCTTCAGGGCCAAGCAGGAATCAACTCATTTTTTATAACACATGGTCACAACAGATAAAATAACTCAGAGACTCTTTCCCCCCACCCTTGGAAAAGAGGGCGGGTTAAACTGTCCAATGACAGGTGTGTTTAACGTCTCATCAGTACACAGTGTTAGCAGGGAGAGCTGTTGGAAGAATCCCCCCTCCCTCCAATGCAATACACATCCTGTGATCCAAGGCAGACAAACACAAACCCTCCAATGCAATACATATCCTGTGATCAAAGACAGACAAACACAAACCCTCCAATGCAATACACATCCTGTGATCCAAGGCAGACAAACATAATAGAACATTGGTTTGCAGGAGGCTGGCATTCAGTCCCCTCCAAAAGTCTCTCTCCCGGCTAGGTCTGTCACAGTTTCCCTCACCTTCCCCCATCATAGATGGAGAAGAAAGGTTTCACACTTCTTAAGATGTAAAAGTATGTTTTAGTCAAGATTATAATTTCTCTATACTACAATATTTCTTGATTAGGATATTAATAAGAACATTGGGGTTTCAATGAATATAATATATATATATATATATATATATATATATATATATATATATATATATATATATGTAGTATTTGATCTTATGTTAAAAGAAGTTATAACCTATACTTAAAATAGTTTCACACATTGTTCTTGCCCACTTCTCAGGAATGTCAATGCATAGAGACTGAGTAACTCCCATCATTATGTAAGGTGGTTAAAGCCCGATGTTTTCTGTAGGACAATAAAGCTCAGAGGAACCTTAAACCAGCCTTTTCAGGAAGGTGGAGCTATTTTCATGTGTTTGATTTGTGGAGTAAAAGCTTTTGAACAAAAGGTTTGTGGGGCAGACTGATTCAGACTGATTTTGCTGCAGACATTGATTACTGATGTTATTTTTACATTCTACATTTTGATATTGTTCCTGTAATATTTTGCTATTTTATTAAATCAATTTTTGAGTTTACACAAAAACTGAATGGACTTTCTTGGAACTTTACTCATTAATATAATTTTCAGAATATTGATATTTAATACCAGAAAACGGTATTTAACAGTGGCGAGCCTTAGCCAGTTTCATTTTGTCCGAATATTGTTATATTCTTAACCACTTGAGCCCCGGACCATTATGCTGCCTAAGGACCAGAGGTCTTTTTCCAATTTGGCACTGCGTCGCTTTAACTGCTAATTGCGCGGTTATGCAATGCTGTACCCAAACGAAATTTGCGTCCTTTTCTTCCCACAAATAGAGCTTTCTTTTGATGGTATTTGATCACTTCTGCAGTTTTTATTTTTTGCGCTATAAACGGAAAAAGACCGAAAATTTTGAAAAAAAATGATATTTTCTACTTTTTGTTATAAAAAAAATCCAATAAACTCAATTTTAGTCATACATTTAGGCCAAAATGTATTCGGCCACATGTCTTTGGTAAAAAAAATGTCAATAAGCGTATATTTATTGGTTTGCGCAAAAGTTATAGCGTCTACAAACTAGGGTACATTTTCTGGAATTTACACAGCTTTTAGTTTATGACTGCCTATGTCATTTCTTGAGGTGCTAAAATGGCAGGGCAGTACAAAACCCCCCCAAATGACCCCATTTTGGAAAGTAGACACCCCAAGGAAATTGCTGATAGGCATGTTGAACCCATTGAATATTTATTTTTTTTGTCCCAAGTGATTGAATAATGACAAAAAAAAAAAAAAAAAAAAATATTTACAAAAAGTTGTCACTAAATGATATATTGCTCACACAGGCCATGGGCCTATGTGGAATTGCACCCCAAAATATATTCAGCTACTTCTCCTGAGTACGGGGATACCACATGTGTGGGACTTTTTGGGAGCCTAGCCGCGTATGGGACCCCGAAAACCAATCACCGCCTTCAGGATTTCTAAGGGTGTAACTTTTTGATTTCACTCTTCACTGCCTATCACAGTTTCGGAGGCCATGGAATGCCCAGGTGGCACAACCCCCCCCCAAATGACCTCATTTTGGAAAGTAGACACCCCAAGCTATTTGCTGAGAGGCATATTGAGTCCATGGAATATTTTATATTTTGACACAAGTTGCGGGAAAGTGACACTTTTTTTTTTTTTTTTTTTTTTTGCACAAAGTTGTCACTAAATGATATATTGCTCACACAGGCCATGGGCCTATGTGGAATTGCACCCCAAAATACATTTAGCTGCTTCTCCTGAGTATGGGGATACCACATGTGTGGGACTTTTTGGGAGCCTAGCCGCGTACGGGGCCCCGAAAACCAATCACCGCCTTCAGCGTTTTTAAGGGCGTGAATTTTTGATTTTACTCTTCACTGCCTAACACCGTTTCGGAGGCCATGGAATGCCCAGGTGGCACAAACCCCCCCCAAATGACCCCATTTTGGAAAGTAGACACCCCAAGCTATTTGCTGAGAGGCATGGTGAGTATTTTGCAGCTCTCATTTGTTTTTGAAAATGAAGAAAGACAAGAAAAAACTTTTTTTTTTTTTCTTTTTTCAAATTTCAAAACTTTGTGACAAAAAGTGAGGTCTGCAAAATACTCACTATACCTCTCAGCAAATAGCTTGGGGTGTCTACTTTCCAAAATGGGGTCATTTGGGGGGGTTTTGTGCCACCTGGGCATTCCATGGCCTCCGAAACTGTGATAGGCAGTGAAGAGTGAAATCAAAAATTCACGCCCCTTAGAAAGCCTGAAGGCGGTGCTTGGTTTTCGGGGTCCCGTACACGGCTAGGCTCCCAAAAAGTCTCACACATATGGTATCCCCGTACTCAGGAGAAGCAGCAGAATGTATTTTGGGGTGTAATTTCACATATTCCCATGGCATGTTTGAGCAATATATCATTTAGTGACAACTTTGTGCAAAAAAAAAAAAAAAAAAAAAAAAAATTTGTCTCTTTCCCGCAACTTGTGTCGCAATATAAAATATTCCATGGACTCGACATGCCTCTCAGCAAATAGCTTGGGGTGTCTACTTTCCAAAATGGGGTCATTTGGGGGGGTTTTGAACTGTCCTGGCATTTTATGCACAACATTTAGAAGCTTATGTCACACATCACCCACTCTTCTAACCACTTGAAGACAAAGCCCTTTCTGACACTTATTTTTTACATGAAAAAGTTTTTTTTTTTTTGCAAGAAAATTACTTTGAACCCCCAAACATTATATATTTTTTTAAAGCAAATGCCCTACAGATTAAAATGGTGGGTGTTTCATTTTTTTTTTTCACACAGTATTTGCGCAGCGATTTTTCAAACGCATTTTTTGGGGAAAAAACACACTTTTTTAAATTTTAATGCACTAAAACACACTATATTGCCCAAATGTTTGATGAAATAAAAAAGATGATCTTAGACCGAGTACATGGATACCAAACATGACATGCTTTACAATTGCGCACAAACGTGCAGTGGCAACAAAATAAATACATTTTTAAAAGCCTTTAAAAGCCTTTACAGGTTACCACTTTAGATCTACAGAGGAGGTCTACTGCAAAAATTACTGCCCTCGATCTGACCTTCGCGGCGATACCTCACATGCATGGTGCAATTGCTGTTTACGTTTGACGACAGACCGCCGCTTGCGTTCGCCTTAGCGCAAGAGCAGGGGGCGACAGGGGTGCTTTTTTTTTTTTTTTTTTTTTCTTTATTATTTTTTTGCTTTTTTATCTTATTTTTAAACTGTTCCTTTCATTTTTTTTTTTTTTAAATCATTTTTATTGTTATCTTGGGGAATGTAAATATCCCCTATGATAGCAATAGGTAGTGACAGGTACTCTTTTTTGAAAAAATTGGGGTCTATTAGACCCTAGATCTCTCCTCTGCCCTCAAAGCATCTGACCACACCAAGATCGGTGTGATAAAATGCTTCCCCAATTTCCCAATGGCGCTATTTACATCCGGCGAAATCTAAGTCATAAAATGCTCGTAGCTTCCGGTTTCTTAGGCCATAGAGATGTTTGGAGCCACTCTTGTCTCTGATCAGCTCTATGGTCAGCTGGCTGAATCACCGGCTGCATTCTCAGGTTCCCTGTTGAGACAGGAGAGCCAGAGAAAAACACGGAAGACGGTGGGGGGGGGGGGGGGCATTCCCTCCCACGGGTTGTAAAGGCAGTCTAGAGGCTAATTAGCCGCTAGGATTGCTTTTACATGAAAGCCGACCGCTGGCTGAAAAGAATGATACCAAGATGATACCTAAACCTGCAGGCATCATTCTGGTATAACCACTCAAAGTTGTGAATGGCGTACCTGAAGACAAAAAAATGGTTAACAATAAAGCACAGTAAACAATAAAGTATAAATAATTACATACCTGAAAAACAAACATGATAAAACATAATAACAATAACAATAACAATAACAATAAAACACTGCAGAATAGAATACAGTAAAAAAAGAGCAGAACAATAGAGAGAGAGAATAGAGAGAGAGAACAATAAAACGACAACTATTTTTTTTTATTTTATATATATTTTTTTTTTTTTTTACACTTTTTTTGTAACTAACTTTTATAACTGTAACCGGTTCCAGGTTCGGGTCTCTCAAAATGCGATGGCATCTTGGGAGACCCTGTGAAAGTGTGCCTAGTCTGTGCAATGCTGTACCCTACGCTAATACTCAACTAGTGTATGGTAGCGTTCAAAACATTCACCAATGCAAAGACCAGGATTGTCAGGACAGAAGGGACAATAATAGCGGGTGTCACGCCTATATCCGCGTTTGCTGCAGACACAACATCTTTTTGGGGGGGGTTCGTTGGGTAGGGGTACTCGGGAGCACATAAAAATGCCTCTCATGCAGCCGACTGCATTTCGTTGGGGGATGTGAATGGGGGAAGTACGGGCGCTGCAGAAGTGGTGGGTTCCCAATTAGGATTGGCGAATGCAGCAGGAAGGGCACTATGGGCACGACGGGCCTGTGTTTGTCTTTTTGGTGGCAGCGGGACACTACTTGTGCTTGTCACCTCACCAGCTTGAACTGCACTTATGGGACTCGCCACGTCACCAAGTGTTACTGCAGTGCTGGTTTGACTACGACCGGGGTGTACTAGGCCGCTGGTGCTTGCCAGTTCAATAAAAAGCTTCCAAAAAAACTGTTAGCGATCGCAGGGATCAGGCCTGACTCTGCAAACGCTGCAGTTATGCGTTTAGTGTTTTGTAAGTGACAGTGATCGATCGATACTGCACTTGGGTGGGCTGGACTGGGCCGGGCGGAGGGGCAAAACGCAGGTGCTAGCAGGTATCTGGGTTGATCCCGCTAACACTGCGTTTTTGGGAACCCTAAACTGCTGGGGACGCTAGTATAGATCTGATCTGATCGGATCAGATATTGATCCGTTCAGATACTATACCACTAAAGGAGGCGTATGCTGCGTGCGTGGGTGTTAGTGGTACTGGCGCTAACCTGACGCTGCCTGGGGCCGGTGCTTGCTAGTTCACCAAAATGCTACCAAAAAAACTGTTAGCGATCGCAGGGATCAGGCCTGACTCTGCGAACGCTGCAGTTATGCGTTTAGTGCCTTGTAAGTGTCAGTGATCGATCGATACTGCACTTGGGTGGGCTGGGCTGGGCCGGGCGGAGGGGCACAACGCAGGTGCTAGCAGGTATCTGGGCTGATCCCGCTAACACTGCGTTTTTGGGAACCCTAAACTGCTGGGGACGCTAGTATAGATCTGATCGGATCAGATATTGATCCGATCAGATACTATACCACTAAGGGAGGTGTACGGTGCGTGCGTGGGTGTTAGCGGTACTGGCGCTAACCTGACGCTGCCTGGTGCTTGCTTGCCAGTTCACCAAAATGCTACCAAAAAAACTGTTAGCGATCGCAGGGATCAGGCCTGACTCTGTGAACGCTGCAGTTATGCGTTTAGTGTTTTGTAAGTGACAGTGATCGATCGATACTGCACTTGGGTGGGCTGGGCGGAGGGGCAAAACGCAGGTGCTAGCGGGTATCTGGGCTGATCCCGCTAACACTGTGTTTTTGGGAACCCTAAACTGCTGGGGACGCTAGTATAGATCTGATCAGATCAGATATTGATCCGATCAGATACTATACCACTAAGGGAGGCGCATGCTGCGTGCGTGGGTGTTAGCGGTACTGGCGCTAATCTGACGCTGCCTGGGGCGACGCATATCACCGCCGGGCGATCAGGGGGCTAAACCTTTATTAGGTAATAAACGGCGGGTGCCCTGACACTATAAAAAATAAACGAACTAACCTGCGTCACCCGTAACGGTTATACGGTGATCAGTGGTGAAAGGGTTAACTAGGGGGCAATCAAGGGGTTAAAACATTTATTAGGTAGTATATGGGGGTCCCTGTCACTATAAAACGCTGACGGCGAACCTAAATATTTACCTCACTAACTAGCGTCACCAGCGACACTAATACAGCGATCAGAAAAATGATCGCTTAGCAACACTGGTGACAGGGGGTGATCAAGGGGTTAAAACTTTATTAGGGGGGGTTAGGGGGGTACCCTAGACCTAAAGGGGGGTGATACTCACTGTCCCAACACTGTAACTGTCACAAACTGACACTATGCAGTAATCAGAAAAAAAAAAAAAAAAAAAAAAAAAAAACCTGCTGGTGTCAGTTTGTGACGGGGGGGGGGGGTGATTGGGGGGGGATCGGGGGGCGATCGGGGGGGGGATCGGGGTGTTTTGTATGCCTGGCATGTTCTACTGTGTGTGTGTGTGTTGTGCACTCACATTGATGTCTTCTCCCCTCGGCGCTGGAACGGAAAATACCGAGCCGAGGGGAGATGACATCATTTCCTTTGCTGCTGTTTAGCATACAGCAGCAAAGGAGTGTTCCCATTGGCCGGCGGCGATCGCGAGGGGGGGGCCACGAACGGATGGCCTCCCCCTCATCTCGGATCGCCGGGGAACAGAACGGGACCGCTTCGGGCACCGGGGGGGGGTCCGATCGGACCCCCCACCCGCGAGAGGCAAATCACGTACATGTACGTGATTTTGCCTGCCCGTGCCGCCTTGCCGACGTAAATCGGCGTTAGGCGGTCCTTAAGTGGTTAATATCTAAATTTTAATTCGGTCTTATAGGTATATAACTGAGGTTAGGAGATCTGTCTGTCTGTAATATTGTGTGCATGTGAGGTCTTTAGAATTAATAACTTACAGATGTTGATATTTGAACAGTTCTCAATTTCAAGAAGCTGTCAAATCATTTTTGATTGATATAACTGGTTATATTTTCATAAAGGAATTCCTATGTTATTGATATTCTGTTTGTGAAACTATGTGAATATTCATTCGGTGGCAAACAGATTATCATCCCCCATTTCCTGTGTCTGGTGTCAATTAGACATGCTGGTTAAATGGAATTTTTACTTCTAGCCCCCACCCTTGTGGGGAGTAGATGGGAGGTGATAATGGGAGTAATATGGGAGTGTGTATTTTTAGGCGCGCTTTCAAACAAAGAATCTGAGTTATTTAAAAGGAAGATGCAGATTTCTGGACAGGTCTCTTTTAAATTTCTTTCTTATTCTTCACTACTATAGAAATTCAGCATACAGAATCTTTTTACAGCTGCTCTCAGAACTAAGGAAATAGCAGCCATATTTTAAGCACATGTCTTGAACTTATTTTTTTGAAACAAACAGCTTTATCTCATATCTTTGATCTTATTTGAAGCTACATTTATTTTGTATCTGAATGTACAACTTTTGTAAGTATTTTGTAACTTTTGTGTGGAAATAAATCACACGGTTTGATTCAAGCTGACTCAGTCATATCAACTAAGAAATTTGTCACACAATCATCGGTTAAAGGCAGGAGAGCCTTTCACAGTTATAAAGCTATTATTTAACATTGGCGCGCACCCAGTATCAATTTGGCGGAAGTTTTTTTACCACTTCCTTCCTTGATCAGAGGGGAGAAGTGAAGTACAAAACTTAAAACTTCGGAACTATTGAATGAACCTGTCAGGGCTGGGCTCAGCCCTTCCTTCTCTGAGCTGGCTGCTCAGCTGTCGGCTAATTGCCAGCTCCCATCTCTCTCCACAGTTACCCAGCTGTTGTTGATTCTGCTCGTCACTCCTGCCTACTTTAAGTCGTCCAGCTCACTTGATCTCTGCCTTCACCTTTGTCAACATTACAGAGACTTTCTCCTGCGTTCCTGTTGATGACGTCCTTTTTGGCTCCTGATCCCGCTTGCTGTACCACTACATTTATCTCTGGCTCTCTGACATTTGCTTGGCTGACTACCCGATCCGGTTACTGAACTCAGGCTTGTTTTGACTATGTTTACTTTGTTTACCTTATTATTATTATTATTAAACAAGTGTGATTTAACTATACTTCTGTCTCGGTCTGATTCATGGTTCCTGATAGAACCTAGAAGAAAATTTGATCGATTGATAATTGTGAAGACCTGGGAATTTCGTGTGGAAATCAGAAGTCTTGAAAGACGGTTATTTGAGATCAGCACATAAAGGAATCCTATATTTCGTGAGTAGAAATCATGGAATGTGTTGATTGTCTAGCTAATGAAAGCAAATTGGAATTTAAAGGTTTAGCGAATCATGTGTCTGATACTATGTTGTGGAAATCAATGTATGAACAGTGTTTACAGGCTAATGCTGAAATTGATAAGGCTAGGTTCTCATTTGTTAAAGCAAAGAAAAAGTTTTGTAATGTAATGAAATTGATTTCAGTTTTTAATTCAATGGTTTATGATGTGCCAGAAAAACATATGATTTGTGTAGTGAACAAATCAGGAGGTGAAAATGTTTCAGAATCTACACAAAACACATGAGAATGTATCTATTGAACCTAGTTGTTCAAACTGTCAAATTTTTTGGTAACTATATTGAGCATTTGGAGAGTGAAATGGAGATGCAGGATGTTACAATTTCAAAAAACAAACATTTTTCGGTGCTTGCTGTTGGCATACATGTATGTTCTAAAAGCAAGTGAACCCTCGTATGATATCCTGATTAGAGTGTTCCTCAAAAACCCATTCAGATCTGGAGATCATTCCGACAAGAAATTATGACACACACAAGGCATGCAATTCAAAATGATCCAATCCTTTACTTCCCTATTTTCACTTATATAACCAACATGACATCACAACAAAAGTCCAACCCCTTCATTAATATATGCTAAATTTACAGACATACAACTAACCAAAAATAGAACATAATTTCTTCATACAGAAACTGTCAACAAGAAAGGACTTCATGCGTCATTTCGGGGAAATCATATGATTTACAAGAATTTGAAACTAACTTTTGATAGACGTCACATATACATATTATTCTAAGATGGATACATATTTTTATAGCTAAAATGGTGGACAGCAAGCTAAAATATCCTTACAATCCCCTCTTTGATCATAAATGTATGATCTCACTTCCTTTATCATGGTGGTATTCTCAGCCTACTTCTGATGATACATACTGAGATAAGTTTTATTGGGAGATGAGGGATCTAAAATGCAAGTGGCTCTATTAATAAGGCACATAATAAGCTTATACACAAAATAAAGGAAAAGGAAAAAGAACACAATAATGATTAAAATTATGGGAATATATCTTATCCAAGAGAATATCCCTCCAAATCCAAAAGGACTCAAGGTCTGGGCTATGTTGTGAGCCTCTTGTTGCAGCTTGGCCACCTCTTTTCTATGCTGAGCTATCACATCATAATAATCTGGTACCTCTATACTGGTATTGTGTACCCAAGTACAACATTCATAATCCTCAGTCATTTCACATAATCCTGTATGGGCTAAATTCATGCTTTCATTGGCTAAGTCATGCAATTCTAGTTGTTTTCTAATAGCCCTAGTTTCAACATTAAGTTTAGAAATGTCATCAGAATTTTTTTTTCATCATCTCATCAATAATTCCTAAATAATTATTCAACCTTTTTATCAAATCTATTCCCCTTCCTGTCCAGGAAGGGAACCATGCCCAGGCCATATCCTTTTCAAGGAATAACTCTCTCTTGTTACGATGTTTTAATGGATACCTTGGGTGTATACTAGCCTCAAGTAAATGACTCCCATCACTATCACCTACCACCCCCATTATGGGCACCAGTGAGGTCAGGTAACACCAGCCTTGGACCTCTTGTGGAATCCAGGGATAACAAGTCTTTCCACAACAAACATAAGTGTGGTTACCAAACGAGAAGGGTATATTCACAGCAGTCTCTTGATCTACTGCTGTAACTGCTGCTAAAACCTGAAACAAATGCTGTACAGGTTTACTACTTTCATCTTCAGAGGCAAGAATCTTTTCAAAATCAGCCCATACTCTGACCTCATCGTGGTGTGTTTGATATAAAGAACAAGACTTCCCACTAGGGGCATAGCAATTAGAAATATTCAAAACCGATTGACTACAGGTATGAGCATTTCTAGTAGAATTCCCTAAATTGAAACACCAGGTAGGATTATGAGTTCTATTGATGATGTGAAAGGAAATGGTGTCATTAGTTCTTCTGCTGACATTCAAAAGGTCAATGGGAATCTTTCCTTTTAAAAGGGGAGTAATATTCAAAGGTATAGCCATTAGGGGTATCCTAACAGTGCTAAGGTGCAATTTGCCACAAATCCAACATTTCTGAAATCCTGATTTCTGAGCATAAGCATATTTAAATTTTAGCAAAAGCATTTTATCAGCAAAATTATCCTCAATGTCTCTCTTGTTTCTAACTTGTATCACTGTAATGTTCTCCTATGTATGTGTGTTTCCACAAATACTTTTAATGGCACCCAAATCTTCAGGATGGCAAATACAGTTAGTGATGATCCAAGTGGGCGGGAACACTATCAGGGTGATCAGGAACAGGAAGCAAAATGTTTTGCCAGAAGTCTGTAGTGAAATAAGCAAGGTCATCTTCTCTGGCCGGACCTGCTTTTCCAGGAACTCCTCCTTCATCTGCTTGGACTTCTGCTTGAGGGCCTCCTGTATTAAGGATCTCCTTCCTGCTCTTGGGGCTTTGGGCAACCTTTTTCACTCGGCTGGCATGGATCCCGGACTAGCAGTTTTCCACCAGGATAGCCGTTCTGATCACTGCAATCACCATAGTAGGAGGTCCAAAGAAATACTCTTGCTTCTTATTTCTGTTCAGCTGTTGGACCACCATGGTGTCTCCCTCCTTGAAGAGGTGAGTAGCTTCCTGTGAAGAAAAAAGAGAGGTGCGAGCAACATTTCTTTGACTGTATCCAATATTTCAACCAGTTTTCTTACATATTCTTCCTGTATTAAGTCTAAATCTTCCTTTTCTACCATTAAAGGTGCTCTGGCCTATGGGGTGGGGAAAAATCTACTCATCAAAACTTCAAAAAAAAACTCTTTTATGCCAGGACTGCTGGGAGGACCCTTCTCCAGTTGGCAAAGGTTCCTCCTGTGGCCTTTCTTATCTTGTCTTTTATTGTTCTATTCATCCTTTCTACTATTCCTAAACTTGGAGGGTGATAGGGAATGTGAAACTTCCATTCTATCTTGAGAGTTTTTACCAAGTCCTGGCAGACCCTGGCTATAAAAGCTGGACCATTTGAGAACATGTCCACAATTATCAAAAGACATTCCTCTCTTTTGCCTAGTTTGGGCCTGTATGTGAAATCAGCCGTGACTTGTATACCTGCGTGGCCTATTCCGTGGTACTGTGAATGCACTTGCTGTTGGTATACATGGTTTCCCCTCTTTGCAGAGAAGTCCAGACCTTGGATCTCTCTGCACACCCTTTCCATTCCAGTCCCTTAACTCATAATTTGATGCATAATCCTGGGGATCTGCAAGTGACTTTTCAAAAGGGGATAGGTCAGGTATCAGCATAGCAATTTGGATGTCTGCTGTCTGTGAGATAGCAGCTTATTTAGCAGCAAGGTCAGCCAGACCTGCTCATTTCCCCTGGCTATCTCTGTCTATTGGCCTGTGTATGCTCTGCAGTGTACTATAGCCTAGAGCAAGAACCATCCACAAAAACATTCTGTGTGTCTGGTAGTGCTGTGGAAGATAAATCAGACCTGGGTGATGTGTCTTGGTGAATGAGGTTTATGCAGTCATATTATGGCACAACCTCATCCTGTTCTCCTTTTTAATCCTAAAAGAGCGTTTAAAATGGGTGCCGGGCCTGCAGTGAGAGAAGCATATTTGATGTGCAATTTTTGGATTGGACAGCAAAATCACCTCATATCCGCTCAACCTCTGAGCAGACATGTGCTGTGTATGTACATTTTTCAACAAGATTGACACATTGTAAGTGATGTGAAGTGTGGCGTCGTGTCCCAGAGTAAAAGAAGCGACCATCTCAACCACCATGGCACAGGACGCTAGAGCGCACCGGGACCATCTTTGAGAAAAAAACTACAGGGCACAGTCTCCCACTATGTTCCTAGGCCAGTACTCCCGCCATGGTTCTACAATTTTCCCTGGCAAACAAGTGAAACATTTTGCCATATTCAAGGAGGCCGAGGCTCGGGCTGGTAAACATTATACGTTTCAACATGGCAAAACATGGCAAAAACATTTAACATTTCATCAGACCATTTTACAGTATCAGACATTTCAGAGACATTACTTCAAAAACATTGCTTGTCTCAATATATTGTCATTGAAAGAGCAGTCAGGCATCCATTGGCGGCAGTAACCAATCATACCTAGGAAGGTGAGCATGTCCTTCCTATTGAGTGGGCGGGGCAGACCCATTCAGAGCCGCAGCTCTTTTATGACTGACTCTTCTTTCTCCTTTTGTGAGCACAAATACTCAACTGTGGTTTTTTTTTTTTTTTTTTGACAACATTGTAACTTCTCCTTAAACATTTTGTAACCACATACATGTAACCATATCAATAAAGATAGGCTATCAGCTCGGCAGTCCTCCTCTGAAGAACTACAAATCAAAAAATCACCAACATACTGCAACAGTACAGAACCATGAGGGGCAGTCCAGGGCCCAAGGGTGACTTGGAGTACAGTGGCCGTGTCTCCTCGTCTACAGGGATGAAAAAAAACATTCTTTAAATCAATCACAGTAAAATACTCTGCATCGCATGGCATGGCGGTAAATATTGATGGCACATCAGGCACTACTTGGGCAATTGGTACCACTAGGCTATTAATGTCCCTGAGGTCTTGTACAAACCTATAGTCACCGTTTGCCTTTCTTTACTGGGAGTATTATAAGGCGAAACAATTTCCCTTAAGATTCCTTTCTTTAAGAAATCCTCTTTCTCTGTATGTAACTCCCTCTTTGTCTTTGCCCCCTTTCCTCTTTTTATAAAAGTTTCCCTTTTGATTTCCTAAGAAATCATTTTGCTAATGTGTTGATACTGGTGTTTGTTTTGGGATGTCAAAACATCCTGCTGCGTCTTTTTCAATCAACGTTTTTTTTTTTTTTTTTTCAAGACAGACTTTAATAAGTCTGTATTTAAAGGACTGTGCATTTCATCTTAAGTGTTAAATCCGGCGTCTTGTGTAATGAAAGGAAAACTTTATATAACTAACTGCGTAGCTACTTCCTCTTTTTTCCTCCGTGCTTTCTGCTTGTTTTAAAACTATG
The DNA here is from genome assembly GCF_042186555.1 of Aquarana catesbeiana. Classification (NCBI taxonomy): domain Eukaryota; kingdom Metazoa; phylum Chordata; class Amphibia; order Anura; family Ranidae; genus Aquarana; species Aquarana catesbeiana. The sequence continues at coordinate 85,029,139 of NC_133335.1, read as the reverse complement.
TGTTTTGTATTCTGACCCTCTACGGCGTGTGCAGCCTCTACAGCTTTCAACTTCTGTGTTGTGGTATGTAAGATTTAACCCTTAATTTACCATCCCATGACTCTGCTAAACCCATCGTGGACAATGTATGGGCTAGGACACTATAGGGAGCCTCGGTCCAGCCGATCTCCACAACACATATATTTATTTTTTCTTTCTAAATTAGATACTGAGTCTCTTTTTTCCTTTTTGCAGTATGCCAACAGGTTCAAACAGTGCCTTCAATTGCAGTAGTACTAATGCCGCAAACAATTTCCCACTATCTATTACAGTCAGTGAGATATTAGTACTTGAACCCTGTTGGCAAAAAGCCAAATGTCCAAATTTTGCACCTGACTTACCCTTTGCAAGAGATGTCAGTAGCAAAAAGAATTATTCAAATAGCATGTTTTAATCAAAAGTTATCCTCACCAATTTATGTATTACCTTAAAAAAGTGTTACTAACGCTCTACCCATATTTTAAATGGTAAAAACGTCCCTAATGTCACAATACTTCAAAGACCGGGGACAGACTTGATAAGTCTCCCCTGCTCTTCCAATAAGTGACATTACTCCCTGCACTGTCAATCCTTCTTAAAACACAAATTTGTGTAAACCAGTAATACAATCAGGACACTTTTGAAACCTTTTCTTTTTTTTTTTTTTTTTACCCTAAGATGACACTGAACGTCTGATTACAGCAAGGCAAATAAAATATTTTTACTCACTGCATCAATGCCAGAATCATCCTGCCAACTATATATATATCTTATACTTTAGAGTCAAAGCATTTATATATAAATCATTAAAAGTCAGCATCAATACATCACCAAATATTGTAACATCACTCTACGTTTCATTATAATACAATGATAAAACAATGCAGTGTCATCTTACCTTATGACACCTAACAAATCCACACAGACAAACAGATGACCTTATTTTTTCTACTTATTTTATCTCCTAAGCGAAAGAAAGGCAAGCAAAGAGGTTTGGGTTTTTCTGGCACACTCCATCAGATATCTTTATAAAACTTCTTACAGTACTGTGGGTTTCTCAGAACCTCTTGGACTATCTCAGAGTCCTTCTTTTTTGGAACTATCTCAGAGTTCCTTTGGACTACTCGGAGCCCCTTTGGACTACTCAGAGCCCTTCTTTTTAGAACTATCTCAGAGTTCCTTTGGACTTCTCAGAGTCCTTTCTTCCGTCACCCGAACAGAATTCTACCGAGGTTCATAAATGTCTTTAACACTACACCTTCTGTTAATCCCATATAGGGAAACGGTCTTTTAAACTAAAGTCATGGCAAGAGAAATAATATTAATTAAATCAGACTCACCCGACTTAAATAATGACCATCCCACTTCTGACACCAAGCTGTTGGCATACATGTATGTTCTAAAAGCAAGTGAACCCTCGTATGATATCCTGATTAGAGTGTTCCTCAAAAACCCATTCAGATCTGGAGATCATTCCGACAAGAAATTATGACACACACAAGGCATGCAATTCAAAATGATCCAATCCTTTACTTCCCTATTTTCACTTATATAACCAACATGACATCACAACAAAAGTCCAACCCCTTCATTAATATATGCTAAATTTACAGACATACAACTAACCAAAAATAGAACATAATTTCTTCATACAGAAACTGTCAACAAGAAAGGACTTCATGCGTCATTTCGGGGGAAATCATATGATTTACAAGAATTTGAAACTAACTTTTGATAGACGTCACATATACATATTATTCTAAGATGGATACATATTTTTATAGCTAAAATGGTGGACAGCAAGCTAAAATATCCTTACACTTACGACAAGGAATATTAAAAAGCAGTCAGAGACAGCCAAGGCTTCTTATATACCAGATGTTTCTATTGAGGTGGAGGAGGAGCCAAGTGACGCAGAAGTACGCAAGCAAAAGTTATTAGAGCATCTAAGCTTAAGTTGCAAATACATGATCAGTTTATGAAAATTTTGAAAGATATCCCATATTATGATTTAAGAGCAGATGCATTTCACAATGGGGATGTCTTTGAAACTTTTTGTGATCGTTTCAACTTGAGTGATGATCAAAAGAATGCAATTTTCTGTTTATGGGTTCCTAATTTCATTGCACAGAGCTTAATCAAATCACCATATCTTGATAATCATGGAGCTGAAGTTCATAGTGATGCATCTGAGAGATTGCAGCAGTTATTGTTATGTATTAAGGGGGAGGAAACACAGACAATACATGATGACCCTTTTCATTTTAGAGAGAAATTTGCTAAGGCATTCAAGATGGTATATGCGTTTGGAGGACGAAAATATGGCTTTAATAAGGGCATTTGTTTGAAAATTTACATATTTCGATCCTGCGTCAATGGTCTTGGCTAGTCAAAAAGAAAATGTAGACAAGGCAGCTTCAGTTATAGGTATTGTAAGAAGACAATTACAATGGAGTAATTTAAAAACCAAGATATATGTCATTCAGAATAGCAATTTTGAAAGAGACACCCAGATTAGCAGGTGATGCTGCCACCTTCAGGAATAACAGGGTAACACAGTTTGATCATAAAAAACCACTTGCTTCTATTGCCAAAGAGTAGGTCACTATAAGTCGCAGTGTAGGAAGTATTTAAGAGATACTGAGTTGAAAAACATTGGGAAAGAAAATGGATTGATATCCATTCAACCTTCTGCCCCACCTTCAGCAGAAGAAGTCAAAACTTTTTCTCCTTACACTCCTCTGAGGAAAGAGCAAAGAGAGATTGGTATGAATATGAATGCACATTCAACCAGTAAAATCAATGGGAGACAGCCATTATTGGCTTCCCCATGACAAATAGAGGATAAACAATTTGTTTCTCACAATCTAGATTATGTAGCTCCCATATTTCTAGATAAGAGTGGTCGTCCTTATTTAAAAGCTAAAAATAATGGACAAATGGTGAGAACTTTATTGGACACAGGAGCTCAGATCAGGGTCACTGGTTTGAAATTACCTGTTTTATCAGATGTAGCAATTTGTACAATTGTTGGGTTTAATGTAACAGGTTATTCTCAGGCTACAATGTGTACAAATGTTTCTTTTGAAATACCATGTTGTTTGCAAACTGAAATAGACATGTGGTATTGCCAGGGAGCAGAGAATATAATCGGTACAGATCTTTTGTTTCAAAGAGGGTGGATAATTGATTAAGGCCTCTTTCACACGGATGATCCGTATGTCCGTTTTTCATCCATCCGTTTTCGGATGAAAAACGGACATACAGTCATCCCTATGGAGCGTCGGATGTCAGCGGTGACATGTCCGCTGACATCCGACCCGCTCCGATCCGAAAAGTGTAACGGAGGAAAAACCTACTTTTTCCTCCGTTTTCGGATCGGATCGGATGACGACGGACACTACGGACCGTCATCATCCGATCCCCCCATAGGGGAGAGCGGCGCTCTGACAGGTCCGTCGCTGCACAGTGTGCAGCGATGCACCTGTCATCTTCCTGCTCAGCGGGGATCGGCGGAGCTATCCCCGCTGAGCAAGCGGATGTTCACGGGGCGGATCATGACTGATCTGCCCCGTGTGAAAGAGGCCTTAGGCAATGGAGTGATTTGGAAAGGTTCAGCGAATGGTAAGCCTGTGGTAATTGATCCAGCCGATTATTCAGAAGTGGGAAGCATCTGTTTGACAGAAGCAGTTGATACTGATTACAGATGGCCTGATACAGGAGATAATTTGAAGTTAAAACAATTGGTCGATCACATAAAAGTCTTTGGAGTCGGACCTAAATTGATACAGGTTTGTTTAACCACTTGAGCCCCGGACCATTATGATGCCTAAGGACCAGAGGTCTTTTTCCAATTTGGCACTGCGTCGCTTTAACTGCTAATTGCGCGGTCATGCAATGCTGTACCCAAACGAAATTTGCGTCCTTTTCTTCCCACAAATAGAGCTTTCTTTTGATGGTATTTGATCACCTCTGCAGTTTTTATTTTTTGCGCTATAAACGGAAAAAGACCGAAAATTAAAAAAAAAAAATGATATTTTCTACTTTTTGTTATAAAAAAAATCCAATAAACTAAATTTTAGTCATACATTTAGGCCAAAATGTATTCGGCCACATGTCTTTGGTAAAAAAATGTCAATAAGCGTATATTTATTGGTTTGCGCAAAAGTTATAGCGTCTACAAACTAGGGTACATTTTCTGTAATTTACACAGCTTTTAGTTTATGACTGCCTATGTCATTTCTTGAGGTGCTAAAATGGCAGGGCAGTACAAAACCCCCCCAAATGACCCCATTTTGGAAAGTAGACACCCCAAGGAAATTGCTGAGAGGCATGTTGAACCCATTGAATATTTATTTTTTTTGTCCCAAGTGATTGAATAATGACAAAAAAAAAAAAATATTTACAAAAAGTTGTCACTAAATGATATATTGCTCACACAGGCCATGGGCATATGTGGAATTGCACCCCAAAATACATTTAGCTGCTTCTCCTGAGTATGGGGATACCACATGTGTGGGACTTTTTGGGACATTTTAGAAAGTATACACCCCAAGCTATTTGCTGAGAGGCATATTGAGTCCATGGAATATTTTATATTTTGACACAAGTTGCGGGAAAGTGACACTATTTTTTTTTTTTTTTTTTGCACAAAGTTGTCACTAAATGATATATTGCTCACACAGGCCATGGGCATATGTGGAATTGCACCCCAAAATACATTTAGCTGCTTCTCCTGAGTATGGGGATACCACATGTGTGGGACTTTTTGGGAGCCTAGCCGCGTACGGGGCCCCGAAATCCAATCACCGCCTTCAGGATTTCTAAGGGTGAAAATTTTTGATTTCACTCTTCACTGCCTATCACAGTTTCGGAGGCCATGGAATGCCCAGGTGGCACAAACCCCCCCCCTCCCAAATGACCCCATTTTGGAAAGTAGACACCCCAAGCTATTTGCTGAGAGGCATGGTGAGTATTTTGCAGCTCTCATTTGTTTTTGAAAATGAAGAAAGACAAGAAAAAACATTTTTTTTTTCTTTTTTCAATTTTCAAAACTTTGTGACAAAAAGTGAGGTCTGCAAAATACTCACTATACCTCTCAGCAAATAGCTTTGGGTGTCTACTTTCCAAAATGGGGGTCATTTGGGGGGGGTTTGTGCCACCTGGGCATTCCATGGCCTCCGAAATTGTGATAGGCAGTGAAGAGTGAAATCAAAAATTCACGCCCTTAGAAAGCCTGAAGGCGGTGCTTGGTTTTCGGGGTCCCGTACGCGGCTAGGCTCCCAAAAAGTCTCACACATGTGGTATCCCCGTACTCAGGAGAAGCAGCAGAATGTATTTTGGGGTGTAATTTCACATATTCCCATGGCATGTTTGAGCAATATATCATTTAGTGACAACTTTGTGCAAAAAAAAAAAAAAAAAATTGTCTCTTTCCAGCAACTTGTGTCACAATATAAAATATTCCATGGACTCGACATGCCTCTCAGCAAATAGCTTGGGGTGTCTACTTTCCAAAATGGGGTCATTTGGGGGGGGTTTGAACTGTCCTGGCATTTTATGCACAAAATTTAGAAGCTTATGTCACACATCACTCACTCTTCTAACCACTTGAAGACAAAGCCCTTTCTGACACTCATTGTTTACATGAAAAAGTTTTTTTTTTTTGCAAAAAATTACTTTGAACCCCCAAACATTATATATTGTTTAAAGCAAATGCCCTACAGATTAAAATGGTGGGTGTTTCATTTTTTTTTTTCACACAGTATTTGCGCAGCGATTTTTCAAACGCATTTTTTGGGGAAAAAACACACTTTTTTAAATTTTAATGCACTAAAACACACTATATTGCCCAAATGTTTGATGAAATAAAAAAGATGATCTTAGGCCGAGTACATGGATACCAAATATGACATGCTTTAAAATTGCGCACAAACGTGCAGTGGCAACAAAATAAATACATATTTAAAAGCCTTTAAAAGCCTTTACAGGTTACCACTTTAGATTTACAGAGGAGGTCTACTGCAAAAATTACTGCCCTCAATCTGACCTTCGCGGCGATACCTCACATGCATGGTGCAATTGCTGTTTACGTTTGACGACAAACCGCCGCTTGCGTTCGCCTTAGCACGAGAGCAGGGGGCGACAGGGGTGCTTTTTTTTTTTTTTCTTTATTATTTTTTTTTTTTATCTTATTTTTAAACTGTTCCTTTCATTTTTTTTTTTTAATCATTTTTATTGTTATCTCGGGGAATGTAAATATCCCCTATGATAGCAATAGGTAGTGACAGGTACTCTTTTTTGAAAAAATTGGGGTCTATTAGACCCTAGATCTCTCCTCTGCCCTCCAAAGCATCTGACGACACCAAGATCGGTGTGATAAAATGCTTCCCCAATTTCCCAATGGCGCTATTTACATCCGGCGAAATCTAAGTCATAAAATGCTCGTAGCTTCCGGTTTCTTAGGCCATAGAGATGTTTGGAGCCACTCTGGTCTCTGTTCAGCTCTATGGTCAGCTGGCTGAATCACCTGCTGCATTCTCAGGTTCCCTGTTGAGACAGGAGAGCCAGAGAAAAACACGGAAGACGGTGGGGGGGGCATTCCCTCCCACGGCTTGTAAAAGCAGTCTAGAGGCTAATTAGCCGCTAGGATTGCTTTTACATGAAAGCCGACCGCTGGCTGAAAAGAATGATACCAAGATGATACCTAAACCTGTAGGCATCATTCTGGTATAACCATTCAAAGTCGTGAATGGCGTACCTGAAGACAAAAAAATGGTTAAAAATAAAGCACAGTAAACGGTAAAGTATAAAAAATTGCATACCTGAAAAGCAAACATGATAAAACATAATAACAATAAAACATTGCAGAATAGAATACAGTAAAAAAGAGCAGAACAATAGAGAGAGAGAATAGAGAGAGAGAGAAAAAGGAAACGACAACTATTTTTTTTTATTTTATATATTTTTTTTTTTTTTTACACTTTTTTTGTAACTAACTTTTATAACGGTAACCGGTTCCAGGTTCGGGTCTCTCAAAATGCGATGGCATCTTGGGAGACCCTGTGAAAGTGTGCCTAGTCTGTGCAGTGCTGTACCCTACGCTAATACTCAACTAGTGAATGGTAGCGTTCAAAACATTCACCAATGCAAAGACCAGGATTGTCAGGACAGGAGGGACAATAATAGGGGGTGTCACGCCTATATCTGTGCTTGCTGCAGACACAACATCTTTTTTGGGGGGGTTCGTTGGGTAGGGGTACTTGGGAGGACATAAAGAAAATGCCTCTCATGCAGCCGACTGCACTTGGTAGGGGATGTGAATGGGGGAAGTACGGGCGCTGCAGAAGCGGTGGGTTCCCAATTAGGATTGGCGAATGCAGCAGGAAGGGCATTATGGGCATGACGGGCCTGTGTTTGTCTTCTTGGTGGCAGCGCGACACTACTTGTGCTTGCCACCTCACCAGCTTGAACTGCACTTATGGGACTCGCCACGTCACCAAGTGTTACTGCAGTGCTGGTTTGACTACGACCGGGGTGTACTAGGCCGCTGGCGCTTGCCAGTTCAATAAAAAGCTACCAAAAAAACTGTTGGCGATCGCAGGGATCAGGCCTGACTCTGCGAACGCTGCAGTTATGCGTTAAGTGTTTTGTAAGTGACAGTGATCGATCGATACTGCACTTGGGTGGGCTGGGCCGGGCGGAGGGGCAAAACGCAGGTGCTAGCAGGTATCTGGGCTGATCCCGCTAACACTGCGTTTTTGGGAACCCTAAACTGCTGGGGATGCCAGTATAGATCTGATCGGTCAGATATTGATCCGTTCAGATACTATACCACTAAGGGAGGCGTATGCTGCGTGCGTGGGTGTTAGCGGTACTGGCGCTAATCTGACGCTGCTTGGGGCTGGTGCTTGCCAGTTCACCAAAACACTACCAAAAAAACTGTTAGCGATCGCAGGGATCAGGCCTGACTCTGCGAACGCTGCAGTTATGCATTTAGTGTTTTGTAAGTGTCAGTGATCGATCGATACTGCACTTGGGTGGGCTGGGCTGGGCCAGGCGGAGGGGCAAAACGCAGGTGCTAGCAGGTATCTGGGCTGATCCCGCTAACACTGCGTTTTTGGGAACCCTAAACTGCTGGGGACGCCAGTATAGATCTGATCGGATCAGATATTGATCCGTTCAGATACTATACCACTAATGGAGGCGTATGCTGCGTGCGTGGGTGTTAGCGGTACTGGCGCTAATCTGACGCTGCTTGGGGCTGGTGCTTGCCAGTTCACCAAAATACTACCAAAAAACTGTTAGCGATCACAGGGATCAGGCCTGACTCTGCGAACGCTGCAGTTATGCATTTAGTGTTTTGTAAGTGTCAGTGATCGATCGATACTGCACTTGGGTGGGCTGGGCTGGGCCAGGCGGAGGGGCAAAACGCAGGTGCTAGCAGGTATCTGGGCTGATCCCGCTAACACTGCGTTTTTGGGAACCCTAAACTGCTGGGGACGCCAGTATAGATCTGATTGGATCAGATATTGATCCGTTCAGATACTATACCACTAAGGGAGGCGTATGCTGCGTGCGTGGGTGTTAGCGGTACTGGCGCTAATCTGACCCTGCTTGGGGCTGGTGCTTGCCAGTTCACCAAAATACTACCAAAAAAACTGTTAGCGATCGCAGGGATCAGGCCTGACTCTGCGAACGCTGCAGTTATGCGTTTAGTGTTTTGTAAGTGACAGTGATCGATCGATACTGCACTTGGGTGGGCTGGGCGGAGGGGCAAAACGCAGGTGCTAGCAGGTATCTGGGCTGATCCCGCTAACACTGCGTTTTTGGGAACCCTAAACTGCTGGGGACGCTAGTATAGATCTGATCGGATCAGATATTGATCCGATCAGATACTATACCACTAAGGGAGGCGTATGCTGCGTGCGTGGGTGTTAGCGGTACTGGCGCTAATCTGACGCTGCCTGGGGCGACGCATATCACCGCCGGGCGATCAGGGGGCTAAACCTTTATTCGGTAATAAACGGCGGGTGCCCTGAAAAAAATAAACAAACTAACCAGCGTCACCCGTAACAGTTATACGGTGATCAGTGGTGAAAGGGTTAACTAGGGGGCCATCAAGGGGTTAAAACATTTATTCGGTAGTATATGGGGGTCCCTGTCACTATAAAACGCTGACGGTGAACCTAAATATTTAGGTCCCTAACTAGCGTCACCAGCGACACTAATACAGCGATCAGAAAAATGATCGCTTAGCGACACTGGTGACAGGGGGTGATCAAGGGGTTAAAACTTTATTAGGGGGGGTTAGGGGGGTATCCTAGACCTACAGGGGGCTAATACTCACTGTCCCAACACTGTAACTGTCACAAACTGACACCAATGCAGTAATCAGAAAAAAAAAACTGCTGGTGTCAGTTTGTGACGGGGGGGTGATTGGGGGGGGATCGGGGGGCGATCGGGGGGGGATCGGGGTGTTTTGTGTGCCTGGCATTTTCTACTGTGTGTGTGTAGTGTTGTGCACTCACATACCTGTCTTCTCTCCTCGGGCCGGAACGGAAATTACCGAGCCGAGGAGAGATGACATCATTTCCTTTGCTGCTGTTTAGCATACAGCAGCAAAGGAATGATTCGATTGGCCGGCGGCGATCGCGGGGGGGGCCACGAACGGATGGCCTCCCCCTCACCTCCGATCGCTGTGGGACAAAAGACGACCGCCTCGGGCACTGGGGGGGTCCGATCGGACCCCCTACCCGCGGAAGGCAAATCACGTACATGTACGTGATTTTGCCTGTCCGTGCCACCTTGCCGACGTACATCGGCGTGAGGCGGTCGTCAAGTGGTTAAAGATATTGAAATAGAAATTAAGGGAAGAGAACCTTAGCCTCAAATTCAATATAAGGTGCCACAAGAATCAATAGGTCCAGTTTCTGACATTGTACAAGAATTTTTACAACAAGGAATATTAAAGAAAACACAATCAGTGGTAAATAATTGTATTTGGTCTATCAAGAATGCTATCAATTCATTGTTCAGTACCATTAACTAAAAGCTGTCAATATAAACTTGCCTTCAGCTTTAAACACTTGTGCACTATACCGTCACTAATAGGGATGAGCCAAATACCCCCCTGTTCGGTTCGCATGCGAACAGGAAAAAAGTTCGTTCGAACATGCGAACACCGTTAAAGTCTATGGGACATGAACATGAATAATCAAAACTGCTCATTTTAAAGGCTTATATGCAAGTTATTGTCATAAAAAGTGTTTGGGGACCTGGGTCCTGCCCCAGGTGACATGGATCAATGCAAAAAAAACTTTTAAAAACGTCTGTTTTTCCAGGAGCAGTGATTTTAATAATGCTTAAAGTCAAACAATAAAAGTGTAATATTCCTTTAAATTTCGTACCTGGGGGGTGTCTATAGTATGCCTGTAAAGCGGCGCATGTTTCCCGCGTTTGGAACAGTCTGACAGCAAAATGACATTTCAAAGGAAAAAAGTAATTTAAAACTACTTGCGGCTATTGCATTTCCGGTCCGACAATACAAACAGAAGTTCATTGATAAAAACGGCATGGGAATTCCCCACAGGGGAACCCCGAACCAAAATTTAAAAAAAAAATGACGTGGGGGTCCCCCTAAATTCCATACTAGGCCCTTCAGGTCTGGTATGGATATTAAGGGGAACTCCGGCCAAAATTAAAAAAAAAATGACGTGGGGGTCCCCCTTAATTCCATACCAGACCCTTCAGGTCTGGTATGGATTTTAAGGGGAACCCCGCGCCAAAAAAAAAAAAAAACGGCGCGGGGTCCCCCCAAAAATCCATACCAGACCCTTATCCGAGCACGCAACCTGGCAGGCCGCAGGAAAAGAGGGGGATGAGAGAGTGGCCCCCCCTCCTGAACCGTACCAGGCCACATGCCCTCAACATTGGGAGGGTGCTTTGGGGTAGCCCCCCAAAACACCTTGTCCCCATGTTGATGAGGACAAGGGCCTCATCCCCACAACCCTGGCCGGTGGTTGTGGGGGTCTGCAGGCGGGGGGCTTATCGGAATCTGGAAGCCCCCTTTAACAAGGGGACCCCCAGATCCCAGCCCCCCTGTGTGAAATGGTAAGGGGGGCCATTTCACTAAAAAACTGTCAAAAATGTTAAAAATGACAAGAGACAGTTTTTGACAATTCCTTTATTTAAATGCTTCTTCTTTCTTCTATCTTCCTTCATCTTCTTCTTCTGGCTCTTCTGGTTCTTCCTCCGGCGTTCTCGTCCAGCATCTCCTCAGCGGCGTCTTATATCTTCTTCTCCTCGGGCCGCTCCGCCCCCATAGCATGAGGGGAGGCTCCCGCTCTTCTCTTCATCTTCTTCTCTTCTTCATCTTCTTCTTCATCTTCTTCTCGTCTTCTCTTCTTCTCTTCTTCTCTTCATCATTTTCTTCTCCGGGCCGCTCCGCATCCATGCTGGCATGAAGGGAGGCTCCCGCTGTGTGACGGCGTCTCCTCTTCTGACAGTTCTTAAATAACGGGGGGCGGGGCCACCCGGTGACCCCACCCCCTCTGACGCACAGTGACTTGACGGGACTTCCCTGTGACTTCACGGGGAATGCCACACAGAAGTCCTGTCATGTCCTGTGCGTCAGAGGGGGGCGGGGTCACTGGGGGGCCCCTGCCCCCCGTTATTTAAGAACCGTCAGAAGAGGAGACACCATCACACAGCGGGAGCCCTCCCTCCATGCCAGCATGGATGCAGAGCGGCCCGGAGAAGAAAATGAAGAAGAGAAGAAAATGAAGAAGAGAAGAAGATGAAGAAGAGAAGAAGATGAAGAGAACAGCGGGAGCCTCCCCCCATGCCATGGGTGCGGAGCGGCCCAAGGAGAAAAAGATAGAAGACGCCGCGGAGGAGATGCTGGACGAGAATGCCGGAGGAAGAACCAGAAGAACCAGAAAAAGAAGAAGATGAAGGAAGATAGAAGAAAGAAGAAAGAAGAAGCATTTAAATAAAGGAATTGTCAAAAACTGTCTCTTGTCATTTTTAACATTTTTGACAGTTTTTTAGTGAAATGTTAGGGGTGTACCCCCTTACCATTTCACACAGGGGGGCCGGGATCTGGGGGTCCCCTTGTTAAAGGGGGCTTCCAGATTCCGATAAGCCCCCCGCCCGCAGACCCCCACAAACACCGGCCAGGGTTGTGGGGATGAGGCCCTTGTCCTCATCAACATGGGGACAAGGTGTTTTGGGGGACTACCCCCAAAGCACCCTCCCAATGTTAAGGGCATGTGGCCTGGTACGGTTCAGGAGGGGGGCCACTCTCTCGTCCCCCCCTCTTTTCCCGCGGCCTGCCAGGTTGCGTGCTCGGATAAGGGTCTGGTATGGATTTTTGGGGGGACCCCGCGCCGTTTTTTTTTTTTTGGCACGGGGTTCCCGTTAAAATCCATACCAGACCTGAAGGGTCTGGTATGGAATTTAGGGGGACCCCCACGTCATTTTTTAAAAAAAAATTTTGGCCGGGTTTCCCCTTAATATCCATACCAGACCTGAAGGGCCTGGTATGGAATTTAGGGGGACCCCCACGTCATTTTTTTTTTAAATTTTGGTTCGGGGTTTCCCTGTGGGGAATTCCCATGCCATTTTTATCAATTAACTTTTATGTGTATTGTCGGACCGGCAATGCAATAGCCGCGAGTAGTTTTAAATGACTATTTTCCTTTGAAATGTCATTTTGCTGTCAGACTGTTCTAAACACAGGAAACATGCGCCCCTTTACAGGCATACTATAGACACCCCCAAGCTATGAAATTTAAAGGAATATTACACTTTTATTGTTTGACTTTAAGCGTTATTAAAATCACTGCTCCTGAAAAAACGTCCGTTTTTGAAACTTTTTTTTGCATTGATCCTTGTCCCCTGGGGCAGGACCCAGGTCCCCATACACTTTTTATGACAATAACTTGCATATAAGCCTTTAAAATTAGCACTTTTGATTTCTCCCATAGACTTTTAAAGGGTGTTCCGCGGCATTCAAATTTGCCGCGATCACCCCAAATTGTTCGCTGTTCGGCGAAATTGCGAACAGCCAATGTTCGAGTCGAACATGAGTTTGACTCGAACTCGAAGCTCATCCCTAGTCACTAATGTCCAATCCTGGAATTATTCTAGTGATGCATTGGTTTCTTTTTTAAAGAAAGTATTATCAAAATTCTCAAGACCAGAATGTATTTTCCAGCATGTGGCCATGTTTTTGTTGTCTACACAGAGAATAGAGGAACATGTCACTCTTTTGTCTGAGTTATTTACTCTGTTACAATTAGCAGGGCTGAAACTGAACACAAAGTCAGTTCAGTTATGAAAGTCAAGTAGAATTTCTTTATATGCAAATTAGTCATGGACAGAGACAGTTATCACAGGAAGTGTTGCAAAGAGTTTTTACAAAAATTTGATAAAAAAGTTAAACCGTTATTTGATTTTTTGAGACAAAAAGATGTTGTGTTTGACCAATGGGGGTCAAACCCAGACAGATGCATTTAAAGTATTGAAAAGGGATCTGCAGAATGCTCTTTCATTGAATACCATAGAAATGTGTCCATTGATTCCCTTTGTATTGCAAACTGACATATCTGAGAATTCCATCTCAGTGACTTTGTCTCAATTAAAAGAAGGTGATCAGAAAATAATAGTTTTTTTTCTCCAGAGGTTTGACAAATATGGAAAAGACCTTTGACACACATATTAAGCAATTGTTAAAGTGGATGTAAACCCCAATTTTTTTTTTTTTTTATCATACTGTAGAGTATTAGATTTCCTATCATTTGAGCCCAGTCTTGCCACACAGAGTTAATCCATCTCTGAGCAATCCTCTTTCATTGTTCAGTGAGAAAAATCTTGACAAACTGAGAAAAACTTTGTCAAATACTCCCCCTTGCTGTGAGTGACAGGAGATTTACATCTCGTGCACTAGCCTAAGACACAGGCATTATTTTTTAATTCCCTCCCCCATTCCTTTCTTCAGCAGCTCTGCAAGGATTGGCTGTTCCACACAAGTCATGTGGTTACTTTCCTGTCTTTTCACTGGATGTTAGAGATCATAGCAGAAGTTCAGCAGAAGTTCAGTGTTAGAAATACACAGGAGCAAGAACTGGAGGCTCCCCTCACACTAGATGAAATTACCCTAGCTATTGCATCCTTGGCTCCGGGAAAGGCACCGGGAGGTGATGGTCTCCCATTAGACTTTTATGCGGCATACTCAGAGATATTAACCCCTGAACTCCTGAAGCTATACAATCATATATTTGAAACTAAAACCCTCCCTGAAACCCTCCGTCAGGCGGTAATTATAGTAATCCCCAAACCGGGCAAAGACCCCCAACTACCAGAATCCTATCGCCCTATTTCACTTCTCCAAGCAGACATAAAAATATTAGCCAAAATATTAGCCATGCGCCTTAATAATAGCATCCTCTCTCTTGTCCACCCCGACCAGACAGGATTCATGCCAGGAAAAAACACAGCCATGAATCTAAGACGCCTACACATGAATATCCAAGCGGACCACAAGAATGTGGGAGATAGAGCCGTAGTGACACTCGACGCCGCCAAGCCGTTCGACTCAGTGGAGTGGGGATATCTCTGGGAGTGCCTACGGGGCTACGGATTCAGCCCCAACTTTATACAATGGGTACAGCTGCTATATTTTTCCCCAATAGCAAGAGTGGTGGTAAATGGCTGCACATCCGACCCCTTCCCGTTAAGTAGAGGAACCCGTCAGGGTTGCCCGCTGTCCCCTTTGCTATATGCTTTGGCGGTGGAACCTCTGGCTATTTCCCTTAGACAGAATCCACACATACGGGGGCTACGAGCGGGACCTTTAACAGAAACATTAAGTATGTACGCAGATGACATGCTCATTTATTTAGAGGACACCGGTCCATCTTTACAGGCGACCCTGTTAACTATTGAAGAATTTGGTAAACATTCAGGTCTAAGCATGAACTGGACCAAATCCCAGATTCTCCCACTAGATGTGACATCCCCAACACATAACGCGGCGTCTCTCCCCCTGCAGAGAGTTGCATCTATTAAATACTTAGGTATAGTAATCACTAGAGATCCATTGGAATACACCACGAATAATATTGAACCACTTTTTTCATACCTAAAATCACGAACACAAACCTGGGCGAGACTCCCTCTTGGTGTAATGGGCAGGATTAACCTCTTTAAGATGATACTACTACCAAAATTTCTTTATACACTCTGGAACTCCCCAATTTTTATTCCCCTTAAAATTTTCAAAACCCTCGATAAAATCCTTAATTCCTTTGTTTGGGGCCCTAATAGGCATAAACTAGCCTGGAACACACTTAAAAACCCTACTTCTTCTGGGGGGGCTGCCCTCCCGGACATACACACGTACTATATAGCAGCTCAGCTCTCACACTTCTATTATATCCACAAAACAGACGAAGAAAAATACCAAATTTTAGTTTGCAGGAAAGCTAATAAAGACCTATACTCCCCACTACAAGTTCTCTTCAGAGGAGGCAACACCAAACACAAAAAAGAGGACCGCAACTTACTGCTATCCCAGCACAGACGCGTATGGGAGAGAGCTGTCAGGCTCACTGGAAATGATCCTTTCCACTCACACACTCCATTGTGGCATAATCCACAGTTGAGGGAGCTCATGTCTTTACCTGGGACCACCACTTGGGCCGCTAAAGGAATAGTATTCCTATTTCAGGTTATCACTATATTTGGCATGAGAAATTTTGAAACAATTTGCGAAGAGTATGACCTCTCTCCCCACATGCGATTTAGATACATACAACTGAAACACGCACTCCATGCACAATTCACAAATGGCTTCCCCAATCCACAATCATTAACACTAGTGGACGTGATTACTGGATCAGACCCAGACAAACTTATCTCTACCCTATATACCATTCTACGCACCAAATCGGTAGCCAATATTGCCGATAATGCAAGGCTTAGATGGGAAAATGATGTAGGACCAATAGATTGTTCTGACTGGGAGGACATACTGGAAAACGTTAAAAAAACCTCACCTAAAATCTCAGAACGCCTGACCCAACTTTACATAATACACAAATCCTATCTCACACCAGCCAGAATAGCCAAGTACTCCCCACAGCAAAACCCAAACTGCCCTAGGTGTTCCAGTAACCCCTGCACATTCTACCATTTAATATGGCTATGCCCCGAAATACAAAGCTACTGGACACAGATCATTAAATTCCTCCATGACCATATGGGTTCACCGATCCAGCTAGACCCCAAGCTATGTCTCCTTGGCCTTTTACCAGACACCATCAAAGACAGATCCACAATCACATTTCTCAGCGAATCAATATTTTATGCTAGAAAATTAGTGGCTAAGTATTGGATGGGTACAGACTCTCCCACCATACAGACCTGGATTAGGGAGGTGAACATCTCACTACCATACAAAAGGGCTATGTACAAGCACAGAGGTCGCCCAAATAAATACTATAAAATTTGGAACAAATGGCTGAACAATGAAAACACTTGCGTTGTTTAATTTTGAAGTATTTTAGGAGTTTAATGAGCCTCCCGTGAACACCTCATTATACTATGGTATATAAGACCAAGCTACAACCCCCAATAAATGCCATAAACAGGTTTTAATAACTAGAAATGCAATGATGAAAACTGTGAAGCACTTTCTGTAACCATATTGTTATATGCCGATATGTAAAATGCACAACATACTTGTGTACCCTCACACTTTGTGGGAAATACCCCTTCATGTGATTGCAAGTGATGCACTATAACTGTACAATGACATAATTTTTCAACAATAAACATGTTCTTTTTCAAAAAAAAAAAAAAAAAAAAAAAAAAAAGAAATACACAGGAGAAAATGCATATTGACAAGGGGAGTGTAGAGGTGGGTGGGGCGTCTACTTACATCACAACTCCACCCACCGAGCTCCAGACAAAAGACCCACCCACAGAATATGCAGTTTTTCGGGTCTAATAACAGACAGAGGGGAGACATTTGACAGGTGAAGATACATGCAGGAGGCATGTATATCCTTATAGATAACCCCTATGGCAGTAGTTTAGAAAGCATGACATTGGGTTTACATCCACTTTAATGTTTATTTTGCAGTCAAAGTAACAGAAAGGTTTGTGAGATCTAGTAAGATCATATTACAGACACCTGATCTATCACTAAAACTTATTTTAGAGAGAATTCATTCAGGAGAATTATATGACAAACATTGCCAATTTTTTAAAACTTTACAATTTAAATCTATACAGGTAGATTTGGTAACAGGAAATTATGCTTGTACAAATTAATCCAGGAAACCTGTAAGTGGTATTTTTAGAAAAAAGTGCTGAGAGAGGCTTTGAGCCAGTATCTGTTAATGCTATTAAGAGTCGTTCAGCAGGTCTTCCAATGTGTTATGCAAAGAATGGATATGCTATTCAGCATGACTCTAAATCTTAAAGATGAGAAGTGAATGGACACAGTTTTCTGGGTTGTTTTGAAACCTTTCTTTGTTTGTGAAAACGAGGTTTCGAATCATGACAAAAAAGAGAAATTGCGTCCTGTTATAGTTAAAATACACAGAATAAATGCATAAGGAGTATAGGCCAGTTTAAGAAAAATAGAGCAAAGTAAGGTAATTAAAAATGTTATTACTAAATATGCCTTTCATGTCATGATAAAATAGTAGGATTGTGGTATGTAAAATTAATAAGTAAATGAAGGTATATTTTGCATAGGTAAATTCAAAATAATGATACTGCATTCTGTTTTAGGATCTGACTTAAAAGTCACCAAAAGAAGAGAGATTGAATATTTCTAGACCTTCCAGATGAAAAACAAACCCTTGAAGCCTAAGAATATCAGTTCTGGGAGAAGATTTGATACAAGAGATTCATTCGTTATAATTATTTTCTCTGTTTATGTTCAATAAAGTTTTTTCAACTTTGCAGAGTGCAGGAAGAAGAATAATAATAAGAAAAAAAATCAAGATCTCTAAGAGAGAAACTTCTAAAAACAATTGACTTTTGACTACTGATGAAATAATTTATCCATATTGCAGTTTTATATATATATATATGCATTTTTATGTGATGTGATATGTTTATCATATCAAGATGAGATATTTTTTACACATCAATTTTTTACAAGCACATATAGGGGGTTATTTACTAAAGGCACATTCACTTTGCACTACAAGTGCAAAGTGCATTTGAAAGTGCACTTGGAAGTGCAGTCGCAGTAGATCTGAGGGGGACATGCAAGGAAAATAAAAAACAGCATTTTAGCTTGCACATGATTGAATAATAAAATCAGCAGAGCTTCCCCTCATTTCAGATCTACCCCTCAGATTTACAGTGACTGTACTTCCAAGTGCACTTTCAGTGCAATTTCAAGTGCAACTTGCACTTGTAGTGCAAAGTGGATTTGCCTTTCATAAATAACCCCCACTGTGTATTTTCAGAGTTGAAAGGGTTAAATATTCTTACATTAGAGTCATTTAAGTTAGGAGGAACATCTGGAGTTAATTAAGATAAGAGTACATTTTCCTAAAGTCATATAGACAAGTTAGGACTAACTTTACATTGGAATATGTATTTATTTTTTAAATCATCTCACATATATGAATGAATTGAAGTTAAGAAAACATATTTTAAGTTAAAATTTTGACAAGGTTATTTGAAAGGTTGTATGGATTATAGATTTATGCTAAACACAATTTGGAGGGAAAGTATGAAAAATATTTCTGAAGTGACATCTATATTTCAAAGTATTGTACAACAATGTTACATTTATGAATTTATGAATATTAAGGGGATTGATTTATTTGGTAAAAGAAAAAGAAAATAATAAGGGTGAAAATATTTGTATGGTATATGAAGCAAAATGTTTAATAGGTTCACTTTTCATTATATAGAATCAATATTGAAAATATATTCAAATCAATTATCTTAAGATCTAAAAGTATGTATGGATACGAATGAAATGCAGCTGTAAATGGATTTAGATAAGAAAATCATTAAGATTGTTTAATCAATCATTTTGAAAGGGAATAATTTAGTTGAATATATACACACACGGTGGGGCAAAAAAGTATTTAGTCAGCCACCAATTGTGCAAGTTCTCCCACTTAAAAAGATGAGAGAGGCCTGTAATTGTCATCATAGGTATACTTCAACTATGAGAGACAAAATGTGGAAACAAATCCAGACAATCACATTGTCTGATTTTTGAAAGAATTTATTTGCAAATTATGGTGGAAAATAAGTATTTGGTCACCTACAAACAAGCAAGATTTCTGGCTCTCACAGACCTGTATCTTCTTCTTTAAGAGGCTCCTCTGTCCTCCACTCATTGCCTGTATTAATAGCACCTGTTTTAACTTGTTATCAGTATAAAAGACACCTGTCCACAACCTCAAACAGTCACACTCCAAACTCCACTATGGTGAAGACCAAAGAGCTGTCGAAGGACACCAGAAACAAAATTGTAGACCTGCACCAGGCTGGGAAGACTGAATCTGCAATAAGCAAGCAGCTTGGTGTGAAGAAATCAACTGTGGGAGCAATAATTAGAAAATGGAAGACATACAAGACCACTGATAATCTCCACGCAAGATCTCATACCGTGGGGTCAAAACGATCACAAGAACGGTGAGCAAAAATCCCAGAACCACACGGGGGGACCTAGTGAATGACCTGCAGAGAGCTGGGACCAACGTAACAAAGGATACCATCAGTAACACACTACGCCACCAGGGACTCAGATCCCGCAGTGCCAGAAGTGTCCCCCTGCTTAAGCCAATACATGTCCGGGCCCATCTGAGGTTTGCTAGAGAGCATTTGGATGATCCAGAAGAGGATTGGGAGAATGTCATATGGTCATATGAAACCAAAGTAGAACTCAGAGAATGCTGAGTTGCAACCAAAGAACACAGTACCTACTGTGAAGCATGGGGGTGGCAACATCATGCTTTGGGGCTGTTTCACTGCAAAGGGAATAGGATGACTGATCCATGTACATGAAAGAATGAATGGCGCCATGTATCATGAGATTTTGAGTGCAAACCTCCTCCCATCAGCAAGGGCATTGAAGATGAAGCTGGGTTTTTCAGCATGACAATGATCCCAAACACACCGCCCGGGCAACGAAGGAATGGCTTCGTAAGAAGCATTTCAAGGTCCTGGAGTGGCCTAGCCAGTCTCCAGATCTCAACCCCATAGAAAACCTTTGGAGGGAGTAGAAAGTCTGTGTTACCCAGCGACAGCCCCAAAACATCACTGCTCTAGAAGAGATCTGTGTGGAGGAATGGGCCAACATACCAGCAACCTTGTGACAACCTTGTGAAGACTTACAGAAAACGTTTGACCTCTGTCATTGCCAACAAAGGATATATAACAAAGTATTGAGATGAACTTTTGATATTGACCAAATACTTATTTTCCACCATAATTTGCAAATAAATTCTTCAAAAGTCAGACAATGTGATTGTCTGGATTTGTTTCCACATTTTGTCTCTCATAGTTGAGGTATACCTATGATGACAATTACAGGCCTCTCTCATCTTTTTAAGTGGGAGAACTTGCACAATTGGTGGCTGACTAAATACTTTTTTGCCCCACTGTATGTATGTATTTACCGTATTTATCGGCGTATAACACGCACCGGCGTATAACATGCACCCCAATTTAGGAGGGAATTTTAAGGAAAAAAAAACTTTTAGGAGGGAAGTTGAAGGGAAAAAAACTTACATTTAAATGCCCATCATTGCAGCCTTCTCAGTGCAGCCTTGCCCCAGTGCAGCCATGTCAGTGCAGCCATGTCAGTGCAGCCTTGTCAGTGCAGCCATGTCAGTGCAGCCTTGTCAGTGCAGCCTTGTCAGTGCAGCCTTCTCAGTGCAGCCTTCTCAGTGCAGCCTTCTCAGTGCAGCCTTCTCAGTGCAGCCTTGTCAGTGTAGCCTTCCCCAGTGCAGCCTTGTCAGTGCAGCCTTCCCCAGTGCAGCCTTGTCAGTGCAGCTTTCCCCAGTGCAGCCTTGCCCCAGTGCAGCCTTCGATCCCCTGTCCCTGCTTGCTGGGCTTCAAAATCGCCGACCGCGATTTGAAAATGGCGCCGCCGGCGCCGAAATACACAGAGCCGGTCCTCGGCTCTTTCCGGCGGCTCTCGTTCACTTTCGGCTCCACTCGTAGTCCCGAGCGGAGCTATCCGAGTAGGTTCGGATAGCTCCGCTCGGGACTACGAGTGAAACCGAAAGTAAACGAGAGCCGCCGGAAAGAGCCGAGGACTGGCTCTGTGTATTTCGGCGCCGACGGCGCCATTTTCAAATCGCGGTCGGCGATTTAGATATTTTGACAGCTCGGGATCGCAGGGGATCGGCGTATAACACGCACCTGCGACTTTCCCCTGATTTTAAGGGGAAAAAAGTGTGTGTTATACGCCGATAAATACGGTATATATATATATATATATATATATATATATATATATATATATATATATATATATATATGGAAAAGGTGAAATTATGTAGACTCTTATACTTGTAAAAGCATACTTATAACTTAATAATCATTCCTATGGAGAACCAAATGTGTTAGTAATTAGGAACCTTGCGCTGGATTCTTACCTCCCCCCATCACAGATGGAGAAGGAAGGTTTCACATTTCTTAAGATGGAAACGTTTCAGTATTTTAGTTAAGATTTTGGGATAAATTGTTTATACTACAATATTTCTTGATTAGGATATTAATAAGAACATTAGGTTTTTTTAATGAATATAATATATATATATATATATATATATATATATATATATAGTATTTGATCTTAGATCTTATGTTAAAGGAAACTTATAAGAATATGTTTAATGGTTTCACACATTGTTCTTGCCCACTCCTAAGGAATGTTCATGCATAGAGACTGAACAACCCCCATCCTTGCGTGAGAGGTGGGAGGGAAGCTATGTCTCATTAGAAGGTGGGGGCTGAATTTAGGAGTAAAAGGAGTTGAACAGAGTGTTTTGCTGACAGACACACACAATGAGACATTAAAGAAAGCTGGGACAGCTTCTCATACATACACACACACACACATCTGATTTAAACTTCATCTTAAGAATATAATACATTATTGTTATTTTTACATTCTACATTTTGATATTGTTCTTGTAATATTTTGCTATTTTTATTAGTAAATCAATTTTTTAGTTTTTATACAGGAATTGAACAGACTTTCTTGGAATTTTTCTCATCAATATGAATTACTGAATATATTAATACCATAATAACAGTATTTAACAGCTGCACTGCCACGTCAAGGCCCCTCTGCAAAGTGCGGACCCTAACTCTACTCTAACGTCATTTCCCAATTGAGACATTTATGGCAATAAATACATTTAGCAGCTAAACTAGTGCAAAAATGTTGATAAAAAAGAGGTTATTGTTACATATATTTGCAAATATATGTGAGGTTACACAGCACTCCCACAGCAGAGCATGTGGATCTACTTGATGGCTTGCACTTGATCACAGTGACACATCGCATAATCTATTCTGAATCTTGGGTGCTCGTAGTGATACAACGGATGATGTTTATAAAGTTTGGAAAGTCGCTAGCACTTGATTATTTTTACCATTTATTGAGAGAGTAAAGTCATATTATTCCAGTTAATATATTATTGCTGGATTGCACACATCTGGTGCCAAATGGCAAAAAGGAACAAAAATTACCAGCCTCCCCTTTAGATGATCAAACACACATCTGAATAAAATACTGGCCTCTGACCTCCCCTTATAGCCAGTACAACACACTCCTAAAAAAATACCAGCCTCCAACCTCCCCTTTAGGTGATCGAACATACATCTGATTAAAATACTGGCCTCCGACCCTCCTTTATAGCCATTCCAACACACGCCTAAAAAAAGTACCAGCCTCCAACCTCCACTTTACGTGATCCAACACACATCTGAATAAAATACTGGCCTCCGACCTCCCCTTACAGCCAGTCCAACACATGCCTAAAAAAGTACCAGCCTCCATCCTCCCCATTAGGTGATCCAACACACGACCTCCCCTTATATCCAATTCAACACACGCCTAAAAAAATACCAGCCTCTCCTTTAGGTCATCCAAAACACATCTGAATAAAATTCTGGCCTCCAACTTCCCCTTATAGCCAGTCCAACACACGCCTAAAAAAAAGTACCAGCCTCCAACCTCCCCTGTAGGTGATCCAACACACATCTGAATAAAATACTGGCCTCCGACCTCCTCTTATAGCCAATCCAACACACGCCTAAAAAAATATCCAGCCTCCAACCTCCCCTTTAGGTGATCGAACACACATCTGATTAAAATACTGGCCTTCGACCTCCCCTTATAACCAATCCAACACACATCTAAAAAAAAGTACCAGCCTACATCCTCCCCTTTAGGTGATCCAAAACACATCTGAATAAAATACTGGCCTCCGACCTACCCTTATAGTCAGTCCAACACACACCTAAAGAAAAGCACTAGCCTCAAACCTCCCCTTTCGGTGATCCAACACACATCTGAATAAAATACTGGCCTCCGACCTCACCTTATAGCCAGTCTAACACACTCCTAAAAAAAAATTACCAGCCTCCAACCTCCCCTTTAGGTGATCCAACACACATCTGAATAAAATACTGGCCTCCGACCTTCCCTTACAGCCAGTCCAACACATGCTTTAAAAATACCAGCCTCCATCCTCCCCTTTAGGTGATCCAACTCACATTTGAATAAAATACTGGCCTCTGACCTTCCCTTATAGCCAGTACAACACACGCCTAAAAAAAAAAAGTACCAGCCTCCAGCCTCCCCTTTAGGGGATCGAAAACACATCTGAATAATATTCTGGCCTCCGACTTCCCCTTATAGCCAGTCCAACACGCGTTTAAAAAAAAGTACCAGCCTCCAACCTCCCCTTTAGGTGATCCAACACACATCTGAATAAAATACTGGCCTCCGACCTTCCCTTACAGCCAGTCCAACACATGCTTTAAAAATACCAGCCTCCATCCTCCCCTTTAGGTGATCCAACTCACATTTGAATAAAATACTGGCCTCTGACCTTCCCTTATAGCCAGTACAACACACGCCTAAAAAAAAAAAGTACCAGCCTCCAGCCTCCCCTTTAGGGGATCGAAAACACATCTGAATAATATTCTGGCCTCCGACTTCCCCTTATAGCCAGTCCAACACGCGTTTAAAAAAAGTACCAGCCTCCAACCTCCCCTTTAGGTGATCCAACACACATCTGAATAAAATACTGGCCTCCGACCTTCCCTTACAGCCAGTCCAACACATGCTTTAAAAATACCAGCCTCCATCCTCCCCTTTAGGTGATCCAACTCACATTTGAATAAAATACTGGCCTCTGACCTTCCCTTATAGCCAGTACAACACACGCCTAAAAAAAAAAAGTACCAGCCTCCAGCCTCCCCTTTAGGGGATCGAAAACACATCTGAATAATATTCTGGCCTCCGACTTCCCCTTATAGCCAGTCCAACACGCGTTTAAAAAAAAGTACCAGCCTCCAACCTCCCCTTTAGGTGATCCAACACACATCTGATTAAAATACTGGCCTCCGACCTCCCCTTATAGCCAATCCAACACACGTCTAAAAAAAAGTACCAGCCTCCAACCTCCCCTTTAGGTGATCCAACACACATCTGAATAAAATACTGGCCTCTGACCTCCCCTTATAGCAAGTCCAACACACGCCTAAAGAAAAGTACCAGTCTCTATCCTCCCCTTTAGGTGATCCAACACACATCTGGTGATCCAACACGCGCCTAAAGAAAAGTACCAGCCTCCATCCTCCCCTTTAGGTGTTTCAACACACATCTGAATAAAATACTGGCCTCCGACCTCACATTATAGCCAGTCCAACACATGCTTAAAAAATACCAGCCTCCAACCTCCCCTTTAGGTGATCCAACACCAGGGATGAGCCGAACACCCCCCCATTCGGTTCGCACCAGAACCTGCGAACGGACCGAAAATTTGCACGAACTTTAGAACCCCACTGAAGTCTATGGGACTCGAACGTTCGAAATCAAAAGTGCTAATTTTAAAGGCTAATTTGCATGGAATTGTCCTAAAAAGGGTTTGGGAACCCAGGTCCTGCCCCAGGGGACATGTATCAATGCAAAAAAAAGTTTTAAAAACGGACGTTTTTTCAGGAGCAGTGATTTTAATGATGCTTAAAGTGAAAAAAAAAAGTGAAATATTCCTTTAAATATCGTACCTGGGGGTGGTCTATAGTATGCCTGTAAAGTGGTGCGTTTTTGCTGTGCTTAGAACAGTCCCTGCACAAAATGACATTTTTAAAGTATCAAAAGTCATTTAAAACTGCTTACGGCTTTAATGTAATGTCCGGTCCCGGTAATATGGATGAAAATCAGTGAGACAAACGGCATGGGTACCCCCCCACCCGGTCCATTACCAGGCCCTTTGGGTCTTGTATGGATATTAAGGGGAACCCTGCACCCAAATTAGAAAAAGGAAAGGAATGGAGCCCCAGGCCCTCTGAACAGCAGCATACAGGCAGTGCAAACAAGACAGGGACTGTAGGTTTGTTGTTAAGTAGAATCTGTAATTTTGAACTGGTACATTTTTTAAAGTGTAGCTCCAGCCAAAGAAATCTATTTTTAAGCTTTTTGGAAAACATAGGGAAGGGTTATCACCCCTGTGACATTTGTTTTGCTGTCTGTGCACCTCTTCAGAAGATTTTACCTCACTTTCTGTCCCAATGGCAAATGTTTTTTGACAATTTGGGGTTTTTAGTGAACCAAGGATTGGTGATAAAGCATCAGTGGAGAGGAGACACGTTTTTCCCATATTAACTCTTACAGGAGAGAATTTCCCTTCCTAGGGGTAGATTTAATCTCACTTCCTGTTGTCTCCTTCCGTTTTGCAAGTAGGAGTCGTTTGTAAGTTGCATGTTTGAAAGTAGGGGCCTGCTCTATATACTCTGCAGAAATTGAGGCCTTAGGTGTTGGTGTTGCCACAACACTGTAAGCCCTCACAGTTACTCTTGGTGGGCGCAGAAACGGGCTCTGCTGTGAAATATTAGATGAGGAATTATAATTACATGCCCCTGTTGAACAGGGTTAGAAAAATTGGGCCTTTGGTGGTGGTAGTGGTGCTGGTGCCACAACACTGTAAGTCCTCACAGTTACTCTTGGTGGGCGCAGAAACGGGCCCTGCTGTGAAATATTAGATCAAGAATTGTAATTACATGCACCTGTTGAACAGGGGCAGAAAAATTGGGCCTTTGGTGGTGGTGTTGTCACAACACTGTAAGTCCTCACAGTTACTCTTGGTGGGCGCAGAAACGGGCCCTGCTGTGAAATATTAGATCTAGAATTGTAATTACATGTCCCTGTTGAACAGGGGCAGAAAAATTGGGCCTTAGGCACTGGTGCCACAACACTGCAACCCCTCACAGATACTCTAGTTGGAACGCAGGAACGAGCCCTGCTGCAAAGTATTGCATCAAAAATTGTAATTCCACACCCCTGTTAAACAGGGGCTGAAAAATTGGGCCTTAGGCACTGGTACTGGTGCCAAACACTGCAACCCCTCACAGATACCCTAGTTGGAGAGCAGCAACCAACCCTCCTTGTAAAATATTGCATCAAAAATTGTAAGTACACGCCCCTGTTAAACAGGGGCTGAAAAATTGGGCCTTAGCCACTAGGGGCAGCGCACAGAACCAAAAATATTCTTACAAGCTATTAGCATGATCATTGAGGAGGAAGAGGATAGTCACTCAGCATAACAGGATAGTCACTCAGCATCAGCATAGGCAGTCTTGAAGGGATCTGACATTTCAAAAAAAATTATTCGGTTACATCAACATCAGGTGCTTGGTAGCTGGTGGTGATCCAAGACTGATTCATTTTTATGAAGGTCAGTCGATCGACCGAGTCGGTGGACAGGCGCACACTGTGATCATTTACAAAACCTCCAGCAGCACTGAATGTGCATTCCGAAAGAACGCTGGATGCAGGACAAGCCAGTAGCTCAATTGCATACTGTGCAAGCTCTGGCCAGTGATCCATCCTCAAGACCCAGTAACCCAAAGGATTTTCGGTGGAAAAGGTGTCCAAGTCAGATCTTGCCCCTAGGTATTCCTGCACCATGTAAAACAGACGCTGGCGATGGTTGCTGGATCATACCTTGGGGCTGCGGACTAAAAAATTGTCTGAACGCATGGGTCAGACGGCCACCTTCTCCACTGCTCCTTCTTTGACTGAGCGAAGCCTCAGCAACACGTTGTCCAGGAACAGGAGTTTGTAACCTCCCAGTCTCTGGGAACGCGTTGCACAGACCTTTCTGCAAGGCCTCCCAAAGATGTTTCATCCTCTGCTCCCTCTGCGACAGCAAGATAAGGTCCGCAACCTTACCCTTGTAACGTGGATCAAGGAGGGTTGCCAGCCAGTATTGATCCCTCTCCTTGATACCACAAATACGAGGATCCTTCCGCAGGCTTTGCACAATCAGGGAGGCCATGCTGCGTAGGTTTGCTGAGGCATTTGGTCTGGTGTCCTCTGGGTCACTAAGGACGACATGATCTGCAGCCACCTCCTCCCAGCCACATACAAGTCCATGGGTTTCTTGGGACTGTAAATGATCCCTTAAAGACTGCTGCTGATGCTGAGTGCCAGGCTCCACCTCCATGCTGACACAATCCTCCTCCTCCTCCTCCTCCTCGTCCTCTTCCTGTGTGATCGGCGGGCACGCAAGAACACTGTCTGGATAAAGGGGGCCTTGAGAGCTAAGGAAGTCCTGCTCTTCCTGCCTCTATTCTGCCTCAAGTGCCCTGTCCATAATTCCATGCAGCGTGTGCTCCAACAGGTGGACAAGGGGGACAGTGTCACTGATGCATGCACTGTCACTGCTCACCATCCTCGTGGCCTCCTCAAATGGTGACAGGACAGTGCATGCATCCCTGATCATGGCCCACTGGCGTGGGAAAAAACTGCCAAGCTCCCCTGACCCTGTCCTGATGCCATAGTCGCACAGGTACTCATTGATGGCCCTCTGCTGCGTGTGCAGCCGCTGCAGCATGGCCAACGTTGAGTTCCACCTGGTGGGCATGTCACAGATTAGGCAGTTCTTGGGCAGGTTAAATTCCTTTTGTAGGTCAGCCAGCCGAGCATTGGCATTATATGACCTGCGGAAATGCACACAGACTTTCCTGGCCTGCCTCAGGACATCCTGTAAGCCCAGGTACCTGCCCAAGAACCGCTGCACCTCCAAGTTAAGGACGTGAGCCAAACAGGGCACATGGGTCAGTTGTCCCTGTCGGAGGGCAGAGAGGAGGTTGGTACCATTGTCGCAAATCACCATACCTGCCTTAAGCTGGCGTGGCATCAACCACCTCTGAACCTGCCCCTGCAGAGCTGACAGAATCTCTGTGACTCCTGTCCCCCAAGCACACCAGCTCAAGCAATGCATGGCATCTTTTGGCCTGCGTGCTTGCGTAGCCCCTTGAATGCCTACGGAGCACCGCTGGTTCCAAAGTCAAAACAGCACAGGAAGAGGCCATGGAGGAAGAAGAAGAGGAGGGGGTGGAGGAGAGAGGTGTGGCAGAATCACCACTAGTAGTATTTTGGAGGCATGGTGGCAGAACAACCTCCAACACTACTGCACCTTGTCCTGCATCCTTCCCAGCTGCCAGAAGAGTCACCCAGTGCGCGGTGAAATGCCTGCTGGACCTTGAGTCAGCGGTAATATGCACCTTACCGCTGACCGCCCTGTCCAGCGAGGCCAAGACATTACCTTCCACATGCCGTTAGAGAGCTGGAATCACCTTCTGTGAGAAAAATGGGATCTGATGCACTCGTCTCAAAAAAGGCCCACAACAAAGAACTTTTGGAATAACGCACAGAGACAGCAGCGCCCTGCACATGCGGAGCTCTGCAGTGTGATGCAGTTGGTGTGCTGCCCTTAAGCTGACACCTGGAGGGCATCCTGCCTCGTTGGTGATGTGCCTCCTCCTCTCTCCTATCAGGCACCCACGTGGAGTCACTGACCTCATCATCCCCTCCCTCCTCATCACTGGAGCAAAGCTGGCAGTATGCTGCAGCTTGGGGGAACATGACTGCCAGATTGCTGTCCTTCTTGGGCACCCCCTCTCTCTGGGCTCACGTTACTGCCTTCCTCTAGCTGGGTACCATCATCAGAGCCTTCAAAACGCTGGGCATCCTCCTGGAGCATGTACCCAACACTGTGGTCAAACAGTTCGGGGGACTCCGGAGGAGGACATGGTGGGGCTAGGGAAGGAGTGACTGATGCCATTGAGCTGAGGGAAGAGGCCGCGTTGGCAGCTGCTTTTCCAGACAAAGTACCCTGAGCCTGGGTGAGAGAGGATGAGGAGGATGAGGGTGGCTTGGTCATCCACTCTACCAAGTCTTCCGCATGTTGCGGCTCAACATGGCCAGCTGCCGAAAAAAAGGACAAGCGTGTCCCACGGCCACGTGCTGATGAGGATGCACCGTCTCCACGACCAGCACTGTTGCCTCTAGACACAGAGCCTGCTTGCCCTCTTTTATTGGCTTGTGACTGTCTGCCTCTCCTTGTTGGCCTTCCAGACATACTAATGGCCCGCAGTGAGATGTAGCTGCACAAAGCTGGGATGTATATATATATATACTGAAACTGCAGCTAGCAGGATCAACTGCCTGCCTGTAGTATTATTAGTATGAGAACACCAGCAATTGTCTTCAGGTAGCTTTAGGTGCACACTGTGCAGAGGACGCAGTACACTAACTGTAAACACTGTAGCTGCCTGTCTGTGTTATTAATAGGATCAGAAGAACACCACTAATTTTATTCAGGTAGCTTTTGGTGCACACTGTGCAGAGGACACAGTACACTAACTGTAAATACTGTAGCTGCCTGCCTGTGGTATTAATAGGAGCAGAACAACAGCATTTTTCTTCAGGTAGCTTTAGGTGCACACTGTGCAGAGGACACAGTACACTAACTGTAAATACTGTAGCTGCCTGCCTGTGGTATTAATAGGAGCAGAACAACAGCAATTGTCTCCAGGTGGCTTTAGGTGCACACTTTACAATGGACGCACTACACTAACTGTAAATACTGTAGCTGCCTGCCTGTGGTATTAATAGGATCAGAAGAACACCACTAATTTTCTTCAGGTAGCTTTAGGTGCACACTGTGCAGAGGACACAGTGCACTAACTGTAAATACTGTAGCTGCCTGCCTGTGGTATTAATAGGAGCAGAACAACAGCCATTGTCTCCAGGTAGCTTTAGGTGCACACTGTGCAGAAGACACACTACACTAATGCCCCATACACACGGTCGGACATTGATCGGACATTCCGACAACAAAATCCTAGGATTTTTTCCGACAGATGTTGGCTCAAACTTGTCTTGCATACACACGGTCACACAAAGTTGTCGGAAAATCCGATCATTCTGAATGCGGTGACGTAAAACACGTACGTCAGGCAGTAGCCAATAGCTTTCATCTCTTTATTTATTCTGAGCATGCGTGGCACTTTGTGCGTCGGATTTGTGTACGCACGATCGGAAATTCCGACAACGGATTTTGTTGTCGGAAAATCTTATAGCCTGCTCTCAAACTTTGTGTGTCGGAGTATCCGATGGAAAATGTGTGATGAAGCCTACACACGGTCGGAATTTCCGACAACAAGGTCCTATCACACATTTTCCGTCTGAAAATCTGACCGTGTGTACGGGGCATTACTGTAAATGCTGTAGCTGCCTGCCAGTGGTATTAATAGGATCAGAAGAACACCACTAATTTTCTTCAGGTAGCTTTAGGTGCACACTGTGCAGAGGACACAGTACACTTGCTGTAAATACTGTAGCAGGACAAAAAGACTCCAAAGACATGCTGGTAGGTTAATTGGATCCTGTTTAATTGTCCCTAGTATAGGTATGAATGTGAGTTAGGGACCTTAGATTGTAAGCCCCTTGAGGGTAGGGACTGATGTGAATGTACAATGTATATGTAAAGTGCTGCGTAAATTGACAGCGCTATATAAGTACCTGAAATAAATAAATAAATAAATAAAAAGTGAGAGAGGACCTACTAGTACCCAAAACTCACCCAAAGAAGGATACAGATGGCCCGGTACGTTTTATTACACCCTTTGGCACACAACGGCAACAAGTAAGATCTATTCTTTCCCAACATTGGCATATACTGACCCGTTCTAAGGAGTTGGAAGCCATAGTGGGCGATAAGCCCTCTATGGTGGCCAAGAAAGCTAAAAACCTGATTGATTCCCTTGTCCAATCTGAATATATTCGCCCCGTGAGCAATAATTGGTTAACAGATTTGCCCAGAATCAGTGGTATGTTTCCATGTGGTCATTGCAGTACCTGTAAGTTTGTTGATCGCTCAAACACCTTCAGAGACTCTGAATTCAAACATGAATACAAGATTGAGTATTTTATTAACTGTGCGACTACTAGAGTTTTATACCTACTAGAATGTCCATGTAAGAAATTATATGTAGGAAAAACTAAACGACAGTTACGGGTACGCTTTCTAGAACATCTGAAAAGCATCAAGTTAAAAGAAGAGACCCCCATAGCCCAACACTTTTTACAGGTACATCAAGGCAATACAAAGGGACTCAAGGTAAAAGGATTTCTTTCCCTTGACCTCTCTGCCCGTAGAGGGGACTACAATACAGTGCTTCTCAAAAAAGAAAAGAACTGGATATTCAGGCTCAAAACTCTCCAGTCTTTAGGCCTGAATAATGAATTAAGCCTGAAAATCTTTTTGGAACCTTGACACTGTCATAGTATTGTAGCAATAACGCACGGTGGAGCTGCTGATTTAAAGCGGGCAGTTTCCGTCACCTTTTTACCTGTAGTTTCACCAATACCAGATTTAGATTCCACGTTGAACTTATCATCTAACAATATAGACACCAGTCACTTTAGTACTTTTCCAATGCTTTAATGGGACATAACTGGAAGAAGTAGCAGGAAAGAGGTAGAAGAAGAGTTGCAGGGAAGTTCAAATACCTTTTCTTGGTGTAGCACTAAGGAATTGAAATCTCAGGGATGAATGTATCTTCAGTTCAGGATTAAATCTTTGCCCGCCCGGATAGGTCTCTCTCACTAACCTAGCAGCCGATGCGCAGCACGAACAGAAAGTCTCTGCCACAGACTTGAGTAGAACAAAACTGTACGATCCTCTGCCACAGGATGTAGTAGTTTTCAGTGAACAGCAACACAGTACCAGAACCTTTAAGCCGACCCGGCAGTACTATGTGGTAGGTTAACTTAAGATGCGTCCTCCAATTGAGTCACCAGACCCCTCTCCAGACCAGCGCTCCACATGATCCTTCCATGAAAGGTCCTCCCCTGGATTCTTCTCAATTGTCCAGCTTCTTCCCGCAGGACAGACAACACAGGACCATCTCCGCAGCAGTTGTAGTAGGCCCCAGACAGACTTCTGGGCCCACCCACACGCTGCAGCATCGCAATCCTCCGGGTCGGAGGACCACGAGGTAGGACTCCTAGCACATACCTGTCGGCCAGGAGAGCCAGCAGGTGGAACGAAAGACCCAGAAATATGGCGTCTGTCTCTCAAATACCCCCTCCCAGAATGCACCGCAGGGAATAACCTCTGCCGAATTACTTCTGAGAAAGAAGAGCACTCAATACACCTCAGCCTGTTGCTTTCCAACTCTGGTCTGTAGTGACACCGACATCTACAAGCGACGGAGAGGAACTGCACGCAACACAACCAAGGTTGGAACAGAAGCTAATTTAGCCATAGATTAAATCTGAACTACGTACAGAACAGATAACCCACTAAATTTACATATAAAATGATAGTATGTATCATTTTATGATGGTATAGGATTGGTAAATCTGTGATACAAAGTTCTCTCTTTCTTTTTCCTCTGATGAAGAAAAAAAAAATGGAAAAAATATGATGATTAAATATGGGAGGTTTTTCCCAGACCCTGGATTGATTGAATGTTAAGGCAACGATGGTTAAAAACCTGTTCATAGAGATTTATTGCCTACACTGCTATATCAACTAAATCAGTTCTTATTGAATGTTATATCTATTGTAATTCTTAAAATCACCACAAGATGGCAACCTCTTTTTTTCTTGCACGTGATGTACAGGTGATTGAGTTTAAGGCTCTATAAAAAGATTCTAATTTTTCACGTACAATGTCCAGATGAAGTGCACGTCCGAGTGTACAAAACGCGTAGACAGAGGGTAGCGCTAACATGCCCCCCCACTAATCTCAATGACCCCCAAGTCCAAGCGATAAGGCTTAACTGCCTACCATTCACACTGGAGGTGGGGACTGATTGAACGGCTCTTATGACACTCACCTGATATCCACCTGGAGGCTATTTGGATTTTCCAAGCCGTACCTCACAGACACTATCTTTACAAGTGTGCTGCACAGTGCCCGAGATGACTGAATCCTCCTCCACAAACTGGCAGTTTCAGGCACTATCGTCTAATGAAATGATGGCTATATTGCAGACACTTATTGAATCAACAGTAGCATCCAGAATCATCAATTGATCCAAAGGACATCCCAGCAGATTGAACCTGGAAATCCATCCTTGACATACAGAGACTCATAGCCGCAATATGATCGGGGTAGGACGCCCATATACGGGCCAACATTGTCCAATTACATTCCCGCTTTGATGTATGCAGCACAGCTAAGATTCTGTCTATCGGTGGATATGATTCTTACTTTGGAAGAAATGAGATGATCAAAGTGCCATATATTTTGCCATTTGATGATTCCCTTGTCCCAGTGATATCAGTCTAATGCCCTGTACACATGGTCGGATTTTCCGATGGAAAATGTGTGATAGGACCTTGTTGTCGGAAAATCCGACCGTGTGTGGGCTCCATCACACATTTTCCATCGGAATTTCCGACACACAAAGTTTGAGAGTTTGTTATAAAATTTTCCGACAACAAAATCCGTTGTCGGAAATTCCGATCATGTGTACACAAATCCGACGCACAAAGTGCCACGCATGCTCAGAATAAATTAACCACTTCCCACCCGGCCACTGCACATATACAGCCAGGTGGGTGCTCTCTCCTTCTGAATGGACATTCAGGAACGTCCCTCAGAAGGAGTGGGATCGCGCGTGCCCGCGCAGCAGCGCAATCCCGATGCGCTCGTGTCACCCGGACACGGCGCATCTCCGATCGGCAGGAGGGCTCTGCGATTGGCCCTCCTGATCACATGACGGCCGTGTCGAATCACAGCCGTCATGTGATGTAAACACAGAGCCGGTTGCTAGGCAATCTGCTCTGCTCTCCTCACACGGAAGTTGTCAGTGAGGAGAGGAGAGCGGATCGCTGCAGCCGGCTGGTGATCAGTGAGTATGAGCTGTTTTTTACAGCTTTTTACTCACTGATCACCAGTCTAGTGACCCCACACAATGTAAAAACACAAACACAAAACAAACACTAAGTAAACACACAATGTCCCCAAAACACGTCAAACACATGTCCCCAAAACACATGTCCCCCACATATGTCCCAGTAAAATCACATGTCCCAATGATTATCTGCACACATATGTCACCTGCGCACATCTGTACATGATCATTTGCACACATGTGTCCGTGATCACACGAACCAATTATTATACACTTAACGGGATTTTTTTTACCAAAAACATGTAGCAGAATACGTTTTGGCTTAAATTTATGACAAAATTTGATTTTATTGGATTTGTTTTTAAATAGAAAGAAGAAAATATTGTTTTTTTTTCCAAATTTCCGCTCTTTTTTCGCTTATATCGCAAAAAATAAAAAACAGAGTCGTGAATAAATACCACCAAAAGAAAGCTCTATTTGTGTGAACAAAATGATAAAAATGTAATTTGGGTACAGCGTAGCATGACCGCGCAATTGTCATTGAAAGCGTGAGAGCGCTGAAAGCTGAAAATTGGTCTGGGAAGGAGGAGGGCGAAAGTGCCCAGTATTGAGGTGGTTAAGAGACGAAAGCTATTGGCTACTGCCCCGTTTATAGTCCCGACGTACGTGTTTTACGTCACTACGTTTAGAACGATCGGATTTTCCGACAACTTTGTGTGACCGTGTGTATGCAAGACAAGTTTGAGCCAACATCCGTCGGAAAAAATCCATGGATTTTGTTGTCGGAATGTCCGATCAATGTCCGACCGTGTGTACAGGGCATTACTGTGATCCATATGAGACCGTATATATTCTGATAAACACCCGTATTACTGACATTGACTCAATATATACAGAAATTTACCTTTGGGTGTCTATATTGTTCCCCTTGACCCAGCATTTAATCTGACCGAATCAACCAACAGGATGCCAATTATCCTTAACTAAGGCACATTCTATGATACACATCGGTCAATCACCGAAAACAGCAGATTTCTGCAGTTTATTGCTAGCTGGAGACACCCTTGCCACAATTACCTTGGGTGCAGGGGCGGACTGACCATTGAGCGAATAGGGCACTGCCCGAGGGCCCTGGGCCACTAGGGGGCCCCATCAGGGTTGCCAGCCTCAGTAAAACCAGGGACAGTATGTATAAATCTGTGGTTTTTTTTACATCTGTCTGTGTATACTGTGTGTACATGTATGTGTATACTGTGTGATTGTATACTGTGTGTGTATATTGTGTGTCCCCATAATCTCTGATTGCCTGGGGGCCCCATAATCTCCTATTGCCCGGGGGCCCCATGAGTTATCAGTCCGCCCCTGCTTGGGTGTCACCCCTGGGAAACTCAGTCCTTTTTCAAGTCCATTTTTCCTCCTGGTCCTTGGTATTAATCTTGATATAGTGGGGCTCATGTACTAGCGCTTTTTAATTTGTGACAATATTGTCTTATTACAGTGTGATTTTATTAATGATTCATGAACTTTTGCAAAGTACATGAACATAACCCAACCAGGATAGGGTTGTTCCACCTGGATTGGAATATTGTTAATAATTTTGTACTTCACCAATAGAGCTTCACTTAATTAATTCATACACCGTGGTTGATCTCCTTTGACTGTTTCTTGGGGTTATCTTTTAGCCCTTCCCCCCTCCTTTTTTTCATGTTCAAGGTTGCACTCTTTCCAGGAGATATACCGCCCTAAGGGCGAATCGGTGAGTTGGTTTACCTCTGTGGTTCACTAACTAAATATGCAGGATTCCTTCTTTGCTTTTTATAATTTGTACAGGGAATAGCCTGAAAAAGAAAAAATATCCAGTGAGTGGCAGTTTTGTGGAGGAAAATGCCTTGTTGATGTTAGAGGAGAATGGGCAGACTGGTTCCCGCTGTTTAAACCCCTGATATTTCACCAAAGCCCCCTAATGGGGATCCTAAAAAAATTGTTAAAAAAAAGATTAAAAAAAACCTGTAAAAAATAATATATACAGTAAATAAAATAATACAAATAAAAACTACAGACACCATCCACTGCCCTACTGACACTGTCCGTACATGTACACATGCACACGCATGTGCGTTTGAGATTTGAGGTGCACACTCTAATGCAATAGGCTGTGCACACCTATGATATAAAACATATCATACTGTATATAAAATATATATTATAATAATAATTAGTTATGATTCTGCTTATTGATTAATTTTAATATTATTAATCCAAATATTATAATAAACAGTGGCGTCACTAAGGGGGGGCAGGGGGTGCAGGCCACACCCAGGTAACACACGCCAGAGGGGTGACACCTGTGGGCAGCGGCATCGCATGGTCCACACACCCCTACACTGATCTGTGTCTTTCTCAGCGAGCGAATCGAAGCCGCCCCCTCTCTCCTCTCTGTTTACATGTACATAGGAGGAGGGACACACCGCTGTGATTATCCCACTGTTCTGAGGTCTGAACAGTGTACGTGTACAGTGCACTATGGGAGGGGGGACTACTAGCACAAGTGGAGAGGGGGGGTCTATACTGATGGGGAGGTCTGCACTGAGGGGGGTCTATGCTGATGGGGGGGTCTGCACTGAGGGGATCTATGTTGATGGGGAGGTCTGCACTGAGGGGGTCTGTATTGATAGGGGTCTATACTGGTGGGAGGGTCTGCACTGAGGGGGTCTATACTGGTGTGGCGGTCTGCACTGAGGGGGGTCTATGCTAATGGGGAGGTCTGCAATGAGGGGGTCTGTGCTGAGGGGGGGTCTGCACTGATGGGGGTCTATACTGGTGGGAGGGTCTGCACTAAGTGGAGAGGGGGGGTCTGCACTGAGGGGGTCTATGCGATGGGGTGTGTCTGTACTGAGGGGGGTCTATGCACTGAGGGGGGTCTATACTGATGGGGAGGTCTGCACTGAGGGGGGTCTGTGCTGAGGGGGGGTCTGCACTGAGGGGGGTCTATGCTGATGGGGAGGTCTGCACTGAGGGCGGTCTGTACTGATGGGGGTCTATATTGATGGGAGGGTCTGCACTGAGGGGGGTCTATACTGGTGGGAGGGTCTGCACTGAGGGGGGTCTATGCTGATGGGGAGGTCTGCACTGGGGGGTCTGCACTGATGGGGGTCTATATTGGTGGGAGGGTCTGCACTGAGGGGGGTCTATACTGGTGGAAGGGTCTGCACTGAGGGGGTCTATGCTGATGGGGGTCTATACTGGTGTGGGGGTCTGCACTGAGGGTGGTCTATGCTGATGGGGGTCTGCACTGAGGGTGGTCTGCAATGAGGGTGGGTCTGCACTGAGGGGGGTCTATGCTGATGGAGGGGGGTTTGCACTGAGGGGGGTCTATGCTGATGGAGGGGGGTTTGCACTGAGGGGGGTCTATGCTGATGGAGGGGGGGTTTGCACTGAGGGGTCTATGCTGGATGGAGGGGGGGTTTGCACTGAGGGGGGTCTATGCTGATGGAGGGGGGTTGCACTGAGGGGGGTCAATGCTGATGGAGGGGGGGTCTGCACTGAGGGGGGTCTATGCTGATAGGGGGGTTTGCACTGAGGAGGGTCTATGCTGATAGGGGGGTTTGCACTGAGGGGGGTTTATGCTGATGGAGGGGGGGTCTGCACTGAGGGTGGTCTATGCTGATGGAGGGGGGGGACTGCACTGAGGGGGTCTATGCTGATGGAGGGGGGGTGTCTGCACTGAGGGGGTCTATGCTGATGGAGGGGGGTCTGCACTGAGGGTTGTCTACGCTGATGGAGGGGGGTCTGCACTGAGGGTGGCCTATGCTGATAGGGGGGGTTTGCACTGAGGGAGGCCTATGCTGATGGAGGGGGGGTCTGCACTGAGGGTGGTCTATGCTGATGGAGGGGGGGTCTGCACTGAGGGTGGTCTATGCTGATGGGGGGGTTGCACTGAGGGGGGCATATGCTGATGGAGGGGGGTGTCTGCACTGAGGGGGTCTATGCTGATGGAAGGGGGGGTCTGCACTGAGGGTGGTCTATGCTGATAGGGGGGGGTCTGCACTGAGGGGGGTCTATGCTGATGTGAAGGAATGTGATGTAAATAATAATAATAATAATCTGAAAATGTCTATTTTCTTATGTGCATACATATTTTTCTCCTTACTCATTATATAAGTATACAGGTTTGCTCTGTTCCTATATTTTTCTCAAAATGGCGGGTACCCCCTACATCCCACACATCAGAAGAACGCGGAACTGAAGATAAAACCAAGGACAGCCAAACCTCATTATGAAGATTCTCCATCTTCTTTTTTTATCTTAACCAATGAGATGTACCTATTAGACTAACATAGCAATGACGTATTTTTGTGTATAAAACATTAGCACCGCCTTGAATAAATTAGAAGTGTAAGAAGTAACGGAGCTGAGCGTGTCTCAGAGTGTTTACTTTTATATGCATGCATATCCACACTTTTCAATTAGAGACAGCAGCAGATAACCTTGGGCTCGATTGGAGCTCTTAATAATTTCCATAACAGCTGGTGCTGAAACCCGGGACCTCAGGCTACAGTCGAAGCCGTACCGCGATAAGCATTTGGGCGTTAACTGATTGATGAGACAGGGGTTTGCGCAGCCCTAACAGTACCGGTAAGTCTTATTTATATTCTTGCCACTGTACGACTTTCTTATCTTTCGGTTGACGGCTGGATTCTGTCGATATGCTGAGACTGTCTTAGAGGCAGGTATTTCCTCGCCTGAGGTTGTTTTAACGAACCTGTCAATGGGTTTCTGGTGACTGTATTTGTTCACTGTCTGCCATTCTTTGGGCTACGAAACTCAGCAGTCTAAAAGTGCTACATGTGTGTTCTCATCTCCAGATGAGCTGTCGGCCTCTGGAGTGAGATGGGTTATTGTGGCAGTCGGTTATGGGACGGGTTACTCTGGGTTCGTCGAATCTTTGAGGGTTATCTCAGCTGCTGGCGTTGCAGTCTGAAAGCATTACAGATGTATCACCCCCAGATGAGCTGTCGGCCTCTGGGAGTAACTGTAATGACGGCCATTAACTGGATTTAAGGGGAGTTGTCTGCCCCTGGGGTTATCTTAGCCTGCTGAAATTTTGCAGTTCGAAGAGTGGCAGGTGTAATGTCCTGTCGTGAGTGTATTTGTGGTTTACTGTTTGCTATACACGAGAGGGGTTGGGGACTGGTTAAGGTCGGAGGGGGGGCTGCCCGGGGGATCTGTTGGGTCGCGGGCCGTTGCTCCTCACTACCCCTGACGTGTTTGTTCTTGTTCTGAGATTAACCGTACATTACAGGGTTATAGCAAACAGTAGAAGCTAGGAGCGCAGTTTTATGTGCTCCCACCCAAGGAATTTGTTGATAAGAACACTGAGAAAGAATATTAACCCCTTGGTTGTATGTATTCTCCTCTCAAGCCGTTAGCCGAGAAACAGAGAGAGAAAAGAATGTGATAGTGAAGAGGAGATAAGATGTTGAAATAGTTAACAAAGTTGAAAGAAGTGGCGAAAGTTATGTTGCTGAAGAAACAGGGAGAAAAATCCTGTGTGATAAAGAAAATTGGATAAAGGAAGTTAAGAAAGATGGCGATTGTATTATGTATGTGTATCACAGAGCTGATGATATGTTGGAACTTGAAACAAAGGAGGGGAGGGACAGCACTGCCCTCCGTCTAACAATCACTCCTTTCTCACCACCCAAGCACAACCCACTGTGATAACTCAGCCCAGCGGCCATCTTAGTGCACCCATGCCTTCACTTTCTACCCAGTCCAGTGCACTTCCTGCCGGCGGCCATCTTGGTACACCCAGTAAGCTTAAACAGCCTGTACCCAGCCCTCCCTGTTTTAAACCAAGATGGTTCATACAACACACCTGTCTTCCCCAATACGGGAGCATCACATTCCCAGGCCGGATATGTTAATGATGAAGAAGCATCTGAGTGGGAAGCCCAACAGCAGGCAGCAAAGCCACCCACTGATTTAACCCCCAATCCGGCTCCAGACTCTCAGTTCCGAGAGGATCTCAAACACATGCTGGCAACCGTAAGGAACAGTGCCTCTTGCCAGCCCCCGCCCCAACAACAGTCTCGGTTACCAGAAGGGGCACCAGTGATGTATGTCGCTTTTACTCTATCACAAGCAGCGGCCTTAGTGACAAGTCTGCCTGACCCAGAGAAGCAGCCAATTCCCTTCTACCACAGGATAGTGCAGATACAAGAAACTTACTCAGCTGCCTGGAGAGACTTGATCAGCCTATGCCGAATCAAAGCAGGACATGTCTTTTGGCCAGTCATGCAGACGGCCTTCAATAATGCCAGCCTGACAAGTGCCACTTCCTACACCTCAGGCGTGGAGTTCTGTGCACAACTCCACGACTGGGCAAAGGAGAAGTTAACGGATCAGAAGACCACAATCCAAGATATTACCCAAGATAAAGGGGAGTCTGAAGAAGTATCATACTAAACTCGTACAGGCCTTTGATGATCTGAGTTTCTCCCACTATGAAAAGAGACACACACGTTTCCTGCGTGGGAGTGGATGGGGTGCTCCGCTCCAGTCCATTTGTAGAGCCACTCCAAGTGGGGACATTTTTCTGATTTGCTTGCCAGATTTATGGTGTCCTCTACATGTCCCTTGAATCTACTAGGAGCTGATGTGTTGTCCGGACTACAGGCCTCAATCAGGACACGCCTGAAGGGGGGATGAAGTTACATACTCCCCTATCTTTAGAAGACTGATCTGCTTTGTGTTCTCTGCCTCTCCTGATGACACCTAATGAAGCAAAAACTTCAAGTTCAATACTGCAGGAAGTACTTGACAGAATCCCTGCGTGCCTATGGTCCACAGGACCGGAAGACAACGGTCACTTAAAGGTGCCACCGGTTTCAGTCAAGCTAAAAGAGGGCGCTCCATTGCCCCGGAAACCACAATAACCCCAAGAAGAGAATCCTAAAGAAGAACCAGGTACCTGCTGTGGATGCCTTTGACTGCAAAATACCTCACAGAGGTGGACCTTACAAACGCTTTCTTCAGTGTCCACCCTCACCCCTCCTGCTGGTACCTTTTTGCATTCATCCACGGAAAGAAACAGCAACATACCTAAACAGTTGTGCCACAAGGGGCACAGAACTTTCCAAGCCAGTTTGCAAAAGCTATGGCTATCATCCTTGACACATGACAGGAGGAACACCCGGAAGTGATTCTCTTCTAACATGTTGATGACCTTCTCCTTTGTGCAGCTGACTTACCCCCTGTGGAAGTCACCTCAGAAAGCCTGTTGTGCTATCTTGCCAACCAGGGCTGCAGAGCCTCAAAGCCCAAATTGCAGTGGTGCTCAACACCTGTCATTTTCTTTGGACTAATTTCCTAGTGCAGAGCATGGATTCCAGAAGCCTTCCTACTGATGCTCTGCAATCAGACCCTTCCAGATGTCTCCTGAAGAAATATCTAAGTTTGAGGCCCTCAAGTGTGTCATCTCAGGCGCTAGGGCTCCCAGACTACGACAAAACGCTCAAGCTCTTTGTATCCGAACGTCTGGGACATGCTGCAGGTGTACTCACCCAATCACACGGCATCAGCCTACGCCCCGTAGGATATTATTCCTGTCGGCTGGATGTGGTAGCAAGAGGAGGCCTATTGTGTCTGCGAGCTGGCTTTGCTATACAAGCCTTGCTTGACAAAACTTTGAACTTGGTCCTCGGACACTGCCTCGTTCTGCTTGCTCCCCATGATGTTGTTGCCATATTCAACCAAGATCCAGCCGAAACACTTGTCCACTACCAGACACTTGAGACTCCTGTGTTCCCTCCTACTGGACAGCATTACTCTATTAAGTTGTCAAACACTGAACCCTACCACCCTTCTTCCACTTCTCGAGGGGGGAAAGGAGGAGGAGGAGTAGAGTCTTGACTTGTCACCCCATGACCACACAGGACACGCGGTCACCACTGAAAACACTGTTCTACAAGCTGAAGCCTTACCACCGGTGATGTCTGCACAGGAGGCAGAGCTGTAAGCACTTACTACAGCATGTAAATGGGCAGAGGGAAAAAGAGCCAACATTCATATGGACTCAAGATATGCTTTCAGCATTGCCCATGATTATGGTGTTATCTAGGACAGAGGATTCCTGATGGCTGCAGGAACACCTGTGAAAACTTGATTGATGCCTTGCTTCTCACAACCCAAGTGACTATTATGAGTAAAAGCACACGACAAACTGAACTCAAAGGAAGCTTAAGGCAATCATCTAGCCAATTCAGCTGCCAAACAGACAGCTGGTGGTCCACGGGAAGTGGACTGTAGGGTGGTAGAAGAAGACCACCCCGTGCTTACCTTACAGACTTTCCCAGTGGACAGAGTTTATCTAAAAGAACTACAGGAAACAACAAGTCCGGATAAGAAGGAAAGCTGGAA
This sequence comes from Aquarana catesbeiana, assembly GCF_042186555.1. NCBI lineage: Eukaryota > Metazoa > Chordata > Amphibia > Anura > Ranidae > Aquarana > Aquarana catesbeiana. The sequence continues at coordinate 84,986,247 of NC_133335.1, read as the reverse complement.
ACGGAGAGCAGCAACTCTCAGAAATGGACTATTCGAGTGCAACAAGAAGCCTTGTCTACCCAGGAGTATGTACCCAGCCGTGGTGCAATGGGCACATGGAGCTGCCCACTTGACAAAGACTTTTATAAACTGTCTTATCAACAAGTGTTGCACCAAGAGTTACTCCACTGACCGACAACTTCTGCAGATCATGCATTATCTGCACCAAATGTAACCCAGGACGCACAGAAAAAACACAGAAGAAGCACCTGGCAAAAGCCCTATACCCCATTCCAGAGGATGCAAATTGATCATTCTCAAGTGCCAAGAAGTGGCAGATTCGAATACGCTCTAGTGGAAGTGGTCACGACTGCCAGGACCACAGCTAAGAAACTACTAAGTGAGATAGTATGTAGATTTGGGGTCCCAGAGGTGATATTGAGAGATCAGGGACCAGCCTTAACAGCAACCCTTACTAAAGAGAGTTGGGCAGCACTGGGGGTTCAGTTGGCACTACACACCCCATACCACCCTCAAAGTAGCGGGAAGGTAGAAAGGATGAATGGGACACTAAAAACAGGATGTTAAAGATGGCCCAAGAGGCTAACATGAGTTGGCCAGACAGTTAGCCCATTGCCCTGTTCAGTGTCAGACACACCTCCAGGGGAAACATGCCCTATCCCCTTATGAAATTTTGTTTGGTTCAGCTCCCAGACTTGGTTGTTACTTTCCACAACAGTTACAGTTACAGTCTGATGTGTTGACTAATTATGTAACCACATTATCACGAGAATTAACCTGAATGCATGTCCAGGTGTTTTCTTCCATTCCAGATGCTGAATTAGATACAGGAACACACCAACTACTGTCTGGAGATACTTGAGCCAAGTTATGATGGTCCATTCCAAGTTTTGCTGACCACAGCCACCTCAGTCAAGTTGGCCAGGAAGAACACCTGAATGCACGCTTATCACTGCAGGAGAGCGTGTTTTCGGGCGCTGCATATCCTTTTTCTGTTTGATCTAGGGGGGAGGGGCCCAGGAGGTGGCCATCACAAAAATGATAACATAATTACGTTTTGGTGTAACTCTTCAGGTACACATGTGACCACCTTTACCTTAGATTACTGTGACATAGTACCTTGTCCGTTTGACCCTTCATGGTGATGCCATTGGTACAGTGATATCCCTGACGGTAAGGACATATATGTATGCCACACAGACAGTTACTGGGGACAGAGTTGTGGTTTCTGTGGGGGCCAGTGGGTTGGAACACAGGGCCAGACTGGGCGACCACAGAGTGCATTAGACAAAAAAAAGATGAAAATAGAAAGCCCCATATCCTAACCAAAGATACCCCTGATACATACACTGACCCAGCACACAGTCAGAGGAGGAAGCGAGCAGCTCTCTCCAGAAGCTTTGATCCTCATGTATACATACATGTCATAGGGGTTACAAGGGGGGTCCCTGATGAGTTTAAAGCCAGGGATCAGGTAAAAGCTGGTTTTGAGTCTTTGATCCCCATAACAACTGTCAGCAAGAATGTAGATTGGATTAACTACATGTCATGGTTATGCAATAGAGTTTGTCGATCAGCATACCTGTCTCCATGTGTTCATCTCTAGAGACCAGCTGACCCTCACCTGACTGCTTTTGTAACCTCTCCTCTAAGCATGGCCCCACCCCAGGCCCTATCAGGGAACCCTATATTAACCTGTGCACCGCAAGCCAGCAGTGCTGATCAACCATTGTGTGTTAGCCTCTATGTGTACTTGCTGTGTTTCCTACATCTGATTCCTGTTACCGACTTTGGCCTGTTCCCGACCATCCCTGTTTGCCTGTGACCCTGATGTTCCAGCCTGCTGCCTCCTTCCTCTTCTCCTGTAGTCTACGGTGAGCGTGAGCTGTGAGACCCTGGGGGCCGCGACCTGGAGCCAGACTGCAGCGCAGTCCATCCTTACCATTAAAGGCTCTGGTGAACACCTGCTGGCTCTTAGACTCCGCGCCCTGTCAGTGATCCAGTAGACCTGCTTCCCGAACCTCCCAGGGTTCAATCCGCAGCAGTCACCCGTAGGGTCCACTACCTTGCGGTGCACTCCTGATCCCAACGGTGTGCATCTGTCATCCAGCCTCTAGGTGACCTGACACTACACATATTATAACCAACAGAGATTTGTAAATTACACTAAAGATGCCCTCCAGGGAATTGCTGACCAGTTAGCCCCCACTTCCTACATGACATTCCAGGACCTGATGGCCTTAGACATGGTGCTAGCTGGGAAAGGAGGTGTTTTGTAAAATCATAGGAAAAAACGGGAACCTGTTGTACATACATTCCTGATAATACTGGCCCAAATGGTAAGGTTACTCTAGCTATAAAGAAATTAGAAGATCTGTCACTGGAGTTGAAGAAGAACTCAGGTATCACAGACCCATGGGATCAATACTTTAGCTGGATGAGTGGGTGGCAGAAGGTGCTCGCCCAGATACGGGTAACGGTATTAATAATCCTGGTTCTTTTAGCCCTGATTGTATGCTGTATTCTACCTTTCGTAAAAAGTTAATGAGCAAGGCTGTAGAGAATAGCACACCTACATTTCTCCAACAAGAAGAAGAGGACCTCCTTATGATGGAAGATGACAAACCCTTCACTCCTCTACAGTCACTCCCTGTCCATAATCTCACAATCCTATAGGGTTATAGGGATAGATAGCGCCTGACTGCACCTCTCCAGCTGTATCGAGGAGGGAAGTGAACAGTTGCTGCCCAATTCTATATACAGCCTAAAAGAGTTGCTGAGGAGAAGGGCCAGGCCAAAGTGGGACCTTTAGTATTAGGGACAGAAAAGAGAAAATAGTCATTTTAGGGGGGATTGTGAAGGAATGTGATGTAAATAATAATAATATGAAAATGTCTATTTTCTTATGTGCATACATATTTTTCTCCTTACTCATTATATAAGTATACAGATTTGCTCTGTTCCTATATTTTTCTCAAAATGGCGGGTACCCCCTACATCCCACACATCAGAAGAACGCGGAACTGAAGATAAAATCAAGGACAGCCAAACCTCGTTATGAAGATTCTCCATCTTCTTTTTTTATCTTAACCAATGAGATGCACCTATTAGACTAACATAGCAATGACGTATTTTTGTGTATAAAACATTAGCACCGCCTTGAATAAATTAGAAGTGTAAGAAGTAACGGAGCTGAGCGTGTCTCAGAGTGTTTACTTTTATATGCATGCATATCCACACTTTTCAATTAGAGACAGCAGCAGATAACCTTGGGCTCGATTGGAGCTCTTAATCATTTCCATAACACTGATAGGGGGGGTTTGCACTGAGGAGGGTCTATGCTGATGGGGAGGTCTGCACTGAGGGGGTTTGTGCTGATGGGGGGGGGTCTGCATTGATAGGGGTCTATACTGGTGGGAGGGTCTGCACTGAGGGGGGTCTATACTGGTGTGGGGGTCTGCACTGAGGGGGGTCTATGCTAATGGGGAGGTCTGCACTGAAGGAGGTCTATACTGGTGGGAGGGTCTGCACTGAGCGGAGTCTATACTGGTGTGGGGGTCTGCACTGAGGGGGGTCTATACTGGTGGGAGGGTCTGCACCACTGAGGGGGTTCTATACTTGTGTGGGGGTCTGCACTGAGGGTGGTCTATGCTGATGGGGGGTCTGCACTGAGGGGGGTCTATGCTGATGGGGGTGGTTTGAACTGAGGGGGGTCTATGCTGATGGGGGGTCTGCACTGAGGGGGGGTCTATGCTGATGGGGGGTCTGCACTGAGGGGGGTCTATACTGGTGTGGGGGTCTGCACTGAGGGTGGTCTATGCTGATGGGGGTCTGCACTGAGGGTGGTATATACTGAGGGTGGTCTGCACTGAGGGGGGTCTATGCTGATGGAGGGGGGTTTGCACTGAGGGGGGTCTACGCTGATGGAGGGGGGTTTGCACTGAGGGGGTCTATGCTGATGGAGGGGGGGTTGCACTGAGGGGGGTCTATGCTGATGGAGGGGGGGTCTGCACTGAGGGGGGTCTATGCTGATAGGGGGGTTTGCACTGAGGGGGGTCTATGCTGATGGAGGGGGGGTCTGCACTGAGGGGGTCTATGCTGATGGAGGGGGGTCTATGCTGATAGGAGGATTTTCACTGAGGGGGGTCTATGCTGATGGAGGGGGGGTCTGCACTGAGGGTGGTCTATGCTGATGGGGGGCGACTACACTGAGGGGGGTCTATGCTGATGGAGGGGGGGTCTGCACTGAGGGGGTCTATGCTGATGGAGGGGGGGTCTGCACTGAGGGTGGTCTATGCTGATAGGGGGGGTTTGCACTGAGGGTGGCCTATGCTGATGGAGGGGGGAGGTCTGCACTGAGGGTGCTCTATGCTGATGGAGGGGGGGTCTGCACTGAGGGTGGTCTATGCTGATGGGGGGGTTTGCACTGAGGGGGGTCTATGCAGATGGAGGGGGGGGACTGCACTGAGGGGGGTCTATGCTGATGGAGGGGGGGTGTCTGCACTGAGGGTGGTCTATGCTGATAGGGGGGTTTGCACTGAGGGTGGCCTATGCTGATGGAGGGGGGTCTGCACTGAGGGTGGTCTATGCTGATGGGGGGGTTGCACTGAGGGGGATCTATGCAGATGGAGGGGGGGACTGCACTGAGGGTGGTCTATGCTGATAGGGGGGTTTGCACTGAGGGGGGTCTATGCTGAGGGTAGTCTATGCTGATGGAGGGGGAGTCTGCACTGAGGGGGGTCTATGCTGATAGGGGGGTTGCACTGAGGGGGGTCTATGCTGATAGGGGGATTTGCACTGAGGGGGTCTATGCTGATGGGGGGGGGGTCTGTACTTAATGGGGGTCTGTAGTTAGTGGAGGGGGGTCTGTACTGAGGGAGGACTATAGTTGGCGGAGGGGGGGGAGGTGACACCACTGATAATAAATCCTATTGTATTTGCAGAGCCCATAGTCACCGGTCAGCACCATGGATCTATTACTGGTATATAATTGGTACTATTTATATGGAAGGGGATGTGATGACACACAGATCATACAATCAGCACACAAACATAATAGATCGCTCCGCTATCCGTCTATGGACGTTCTCTTCTATAGAACGAAGTCTTGTACTGAACATACTCGGCGCTGTGGGCAGGCCCAGCCCACAGGGGGTGCGGTGCGAGGAGGACACGCCCACAGGAGGACAGGAGGACAGGGGGAGGTGTCCATGGGGCGGAGTATGTGGAGGCGGGGTTTGTGCCGGTGTCCGGGCTGGGTCTCGTCATTCGCCATGTCTCTTCGCTGTAGCTGGCTGTGTGGGATCGGGCGCCGTGTTGTGTATGGCGGAATTCTCAGCCTGCCAACCACAAGATGTCCGGGTAAGGCTGGGGGTGGGGATGTAATAGTAGTAGATGGGATGTATAGAGTGCAGTGTACACACAGCTCCGTGTCATGTCCATCCTATGGATTCAGTACACAGAAGATGTGTATTCCAATGACAGGCAGTCACAGAGGTGACATGTACAATGGATGGGCTCCTGTCTGAGGGGAACATAGTGTAGTGAAGCCCACCCATTCATTTTCATGCTTCACTCTAAGAGCATGAAATGTGCAAAACAACAAAATAAAAGTCCCACTAAAAGTCGTGGTGCGTGCATTGTAGTCGGATGCGATGTGGTGCGTGCATTGTAGTAGGATGCGATGTGGTGCGTGCATTGTAGTAGGATGCGATGTGGTGCGTGCATTGTAGTAGGATGCGATGTGGTGCGTGCATTGTAGTAGGATGCGATGTGGTGCGTGCATTGTAGTAGGATGCGATGTGGTGCGTGCATTGTAGTAGGATGCGATGTGGTGCGTGCATTGTAGTAGGGTGCGATGTGGTGCGTGCATTGTAGTAGGGTGCGATGTGGTGCGTGCATTGTAGTAGGGTGCGATGTGGTGCGTGCATTGTAGTAGGGTGCGATGTGGTGCGTGCATTGTAGTAGGGTGCGATGTGGTGCGTGCATTGTAGTAGGATGCGATGTGGTGCGTGCATTGTAGTAGGATGCGATGTGGTGCGTGCATTGTAGTAGGATGCGATGTGGTGCGTGCATTGTAGTAGGATGCGATGTGGTGCGTGCATTGTAGTAGGATGCGATGTGGTGCGTGCATTGTAGTAGGATGCGATGTGGTGCGTGCATTGTAGTAGGATGCGATGTGGTGCGTGCATTGTAGTAGGATGCGATGTGGTGCGTGCATTGTAGTAGGGTGAGATGTGGTGCGTGCATTGTAGTAGGATGCGATGTGGTGCGTGCATTGTAGTAGGGTGCGATGTGGTGCGTGCATTGTAGTAGGGTGCGATGCGTGCATTGTAGTAGGATGCGATGTGGTGCGTGCATTGTAGTAGGGTGCGATGCGGTGCGTGCATTGTAGTAGGGTGCGATGCGGCGCGTGCATTGTAGTAGGGTGCGATGCGGCGCGTGCATTGTAGTAGGGTGCGATGTGGTGGGCACACACACATGCACATTTGCTGGATGCGTACAAATTAGGCGTAAATGACACCGCACACCTCTGTGCAGGAAAACACAATTTTGCACACATTCCCGCACTGCACATGTGCGAGCAGACCCTTCAAAAAAAAAAAAAATCTGCCTTTTTTTGTTTTTTTTGGGGGGGCTAGAAAATTACTCAGAATAAATATTTTCTAAAAACAGGAGCCTTACAGAATAAAATGGTGGGTGTGGCAATGTTTTATGTCACATAATCTTTGCACAACCATTACTCAAATGCAAATTTTCAGGAAAAAATCCACTTTACTTGCCAACCAGGCCTTTTCTAGCACTTTTTTGTTTACAAGTTTAAATCCCTATTTTTTTTCTTTTTTTTGCTAGAAAATGACTTTTTTTTTTTTTTTTTGCAGAGACCCTAGGGAATAAAATGGCAATTGTTGCAATTTCGTATGTAGCATTTCTTTTCTTTTTTTTTTTAAATACGCTTTAATGAATAAAAAAAAAAAAAAAGAAACACAATTTTTTTTATTTTATTTTTTGTAAAATGTGAAAGATGATGTAAATCTTTAAAATTGTGCACACTTATAGAATGGTGATAAACTACGGTACTTAAAAATCTCCATAGTCGACGCTGTAAACGCATTTACAGGTTACCTGTTTAGAGTTACAGAGGAGGTCTAGTGGAAGAATTATTGCTATTGCTCTCGCTCTAACGATAGCAGCAATACCTCACGTGTGGTGTGAACACCGTTTACATACGTATGCATGACTTGCGTATGTGTTCACTGCTGCACAGAGGCGCCTTCATTTTTTCTTTTTTTTTTTTTTTACTTTAAACATCCCTTGTAATAGTAAAAAGGCTAACTGGTCCTCTATATGGAGAGATCTGAGGTCAACAAGACCCCAAATCTCTTCTTTAGCTTCAAAAGCAAAAGAGCTCTTAAAAAAAAAAAAAAAAATAATATTTACTTTTAGCCTGGACTGTTGCTCCAGTCCTCCAAGGCCATAGAGTCAATCACAGAGTATGTACTCTTTGATCGCCTATGGGAGCAGCCAGCTGCACCGTCGGATCGTTCTTCGAGCAAAACGGTAAGCCTGAGAACCACTGGCAAGCTTTGGAAAGCATTTAACCAGCTCATGAGCTGGTCGGAATGCTTTCATGAGGAAGCCAGCCACCGACTGTAATAAATACCAGGGTTATGGCTGATATCTTCAGCCATAATCCAGATTAAAAAAAAAAAAAAATATATATATATATATATATATATATATATATATATATATATATATATTTTATTGTATGTTAATGAATCTTCATGCACAGGACATAATACCCATTTTTTTGTAAAATATAAAAGATAATGTAATGCCGAATAAATAGATACCCAACATGGCATGCTTTAAAATTGTGCAGGACCGTGAAAATGGTGACAAACTATGCTACATTAACCACTTCCCGCCGGTCGTCAAATGACGCCTGGGCGGCACGGATCTCGTTCTGGGTGGATGCCCAGAACGACCGCTCTCGGGGCGCGCATCGCGGCGATCAGTGATGTCAGTCTGACACACCGCTACACCAATCTCGGTAAAGAGTCTCTGAAGGTGGCTCTTTACCACATGATCAGCTGTGTCCAATCACGGCTGATCACAATGTAAACAGGAAGAGCCGTTTATCGGCTTTTCCTCACTCGTGTCTGATGAACTCGAGTAGAGGAGAGCCGATCGGCTGCTCTCCTGACTGGGGGGGTCTGTGCTGATTGTTTATCAGCGCAGCCCACCCAGGACCACCAGGGATTACCACCACACTGGACCACCAGGTATACCACCCTAGACCCCACCAGGGAAATGCCAATCAGTGCTCAGGCAGCTGCCAATCAGTGCCCATCCCCAATGCCTGCCAGTGCCATCAGTGATGCCTATCAATGCCATCTATCAGTGGCGCCCATCAGTGCTGCCTTATCAGTGCCCATCAGTGAAGGAGAAAACTTATTTACAAAATTTTATAACAGAAACAAAAGAAACTTTTTTCCCCCCAAATTTTAGATCTTTTTTTTATTTGTTTAGCAACAAAAAAACGCAGAGGTGATCAAATACCACCAAAAGAAAGCTCTCTTTGTGGGAACAAAATGGTAAAAATTCTGTTTGGGTACAGTGATGCATGACCACGCAATTGTCATTTTAGACAGCGACAGCGCAGAAAGCTGAAAATTAGCTTTGGGCAGGAAGGGGGTGTAAGTGCCTGGTATTGAAGTAACTACCGTATTTATCAGCGTATAACACGCACCCCAAGTTTAGGAGGGAATTTTAAGGAAAAAAACTTTTGGGAGGGAAGCTTAAGGAAAAAAAACTTACATTAAAATGCCCATCAATGCAGCCTTGTCAGTTTCCATCTGCAGCCTTGTCAGTGTCATTTGCAGCCTTATCAGTGTCCATCTGCAGCCTTGTCCATCATTGCATCCTTGTCAGTGTCCATCATTGCAGCCTTGTCAGTGTCCATCATTGCAGCCTTGTCAGTGTCCATCATTGCAGCCTTGTCAGTGTCCATCATTGCAGCCTTGTCAGTGTCCATCATTGCAGCCTTGTCAGTGTCCATCATTGCAGCCTTGTCAGTGTCCATCATTGCAGCCTTGTCAGTGTCCATCATTGCAGCCTTGTCAGTGTCCATCATTGCAGCCTTGTCAGTGTCCATCATTGCAGCCTTGTCAGTGTCCATCATTGCAGCCTTGCCCCTGTGTCATTTGCAGACAGTCTGTACATTGTCAGTACCTTGCTGTTTAAAAACGGCGCCGCCAAGATACAGAGCCGGATGTCCTGTATATCTCGGCAGCTCTTGGGCGTTCTCGGCTGCTCTCGGCGGCTCTGGGCCGCTTTCGGCGGCTCACGTGGGACTGCGAGAGCCGCCGAGAGCGTTCGAAAGCCGCCGAGAGGCTCGCAATTGGCGGGGGATCGGAGTATAACGCGCACCCACAATTTTTCCCCTGATTTTAAGGGGAAAAAAGTGCGTGTTATACGCCGATACATACGGTAAATTATCCATAGGTGACACTTTAAACTCCTTTACCGGTTACCAGTTTAGAGTTGGAGGAGGTCTGGTGCTAGAATTATTGCTCTCGCTCTGATGTTCGTGACGATACCTGATGTGTGGTGAGATCACTATTTACATATGGGTGTGGGACCTACGTGCTCATTCACATTTGTATGCGAAGGGGAGCATACATATTTTTTTTTTTTTTCCCTTTTGGATCAACTTTATTGCTGTCACAGGGGATGAACAACATCACTTGTGATAGCATAGGCTAGGTCCTCTTTATAGAGAGATGTGGGGTCTTTTGGACGCCAGCTCTCTTATCTGATCGGATGCTGTACAAGCCAGTAACGGCTTGTAAAAAAAATAAACCTAAACTGGAAGTGAAAAAATCCTTGATGCTTCCAGTCTCATAGATCATGGAGGGGATAGTGGGACTCAGATCACTTTTACTTGCTGACCGCAATATGTATACATGCAAGTGATGCACTGAAATTTCGGCCGTCGAAAATAGGGTCCTTGGAGAAAAAAAACAAAGCTTCTAACCCTACTCGGCCTGTTTAAGGGTGCTGTTATCTTTTAACCTGGACGAAAGATGACGGCTCTGAAAAAGTTGGATCAGACATCTACACACTAAGCCCTCGCAAAATTTCAAAGCCGCATTTCAGTGCGACTTTGGGTCTGACTTGAAAGACATCTGTGCGGCTTCATGAACAGATGTCCATTGAAGTCACCAAAGTAGTGCAAGAACTGATTGAAACAGTGCCATTGCTTGTCAAATCGCATGACAAATTGCTCCAATGTAAATAAGGGCTTAATGATGATCCTTAATCTCCACAAATAATCTATACACATCCACTACTTTAGCCACTAGAGATCCACGCTATAGCTTAATAACGGCTACAGCGCGGACCTGCTTTGCTGGGACGACGTCCATTGACGTCGTCCCGTGTACGAGCGGCCTGCGTGCCCCCTGCTCTGTGATCAGTGAGTCTGAGACTCGTCTGATCACAGATCGGAGTAAGGGGTTGATCCCGACCCGATGTGATATCAACAGAGCCGGTAATCGGGTATTTTTTCTCCTCGCGCTGACAGCGTGAGGAGGAAAAAAACTATCACCGGCGGCCGTGAGAGGGACATCAGTCCCGATCACGGCGAGCTGCCACCAGATCCTCGGTGCCCACCTGTGCCCTCTGCCAGTGCCGCCTACCAGTGCCACCCACCAGTGCCCACAAACAGTGCTGCACATCAGTGCCGCCCATCCGTGCCGCCCATCCGTGCCACCCATCTGTGCCCATCCGTGCCACCCATCTGTGCCCATCCGTGCCACCCATCTGTGCCCATCCGTGCCACCCATCTGTGCCCATCCGTGCCACCCATCTGTGCCCATCCGTGCCACCCATCTGTGCCCATCCGTGCCACCCATCTGTGCCCATCCGTGCCACCCATCTGTGCCCATCCGTGCCACCCATCTGTGCCCATCCGTGCCACCCATCTGTGCCCATCCGTGCCACCCATCTGTGCCCATCCGTGCCACCCATCTGTGCCCATCCGTGCCACCCATCTGTGCCCATCCGTGCCACCCATCTGTGCCCATCCGTGCCGCCTTATCTGTCCCTATCTGTGCCTATCTGTGCCCATCAATGCAGCCTATCAGTGTCCACCAGTGCCGCCTCATCAACGCATATTAATGAAGGAGAAAAATTACCTGTGTGCAAAATTTTATAACAAACTATAAAACATTTTTTTTTCAAAATTTTCCATCTTTTTTTGTTTGTTTAGCAAAAAATAAAAATCCCAGCTGTGATTACCACCAAAAGAAAGCTCTATTTGTGTGATAAAAAAATGATAAAAATTTCATTTGAGTACAGTGTTGTATGACCGCGCAATTGTCATTCAAAGTGCTTCAGCGCCGAAAGCTGAAAATTGGTCTGGGCAGGAGGAGGGTTTAAGTGCCCAGTAAGCAAGTGGTTAAAGTGGAGTTCCAGTAGTTTCTAGGTCTATTAAAAGTCAGCAGCTATAAAAAGTGTAACTGCTGACTTTTAATAAACGCGCACTTACCTGTCCCACGGTCCAATGGTGTGTTCACACTCTGTCCTCCCTCAGCGGTGCCAGCACCTCTACTATGGGCACCTGGCTGTGACAGCTTGTGGCTTCACAGTCGGGTGCCCACTGGTGCATGCGCGAGTAGTGCCGCGGTCTGTGACTGGTCTCAAAGTCTTCTAGGACCTATCATGTGTCCCAGAAGACTTCAGGAGGGAGGGGGAAGGACAAAGTCTACTTCTGTTCGCCTAAGGCAAACGAATGTGGGAGTGGATACCTACTCCCTCCTCCCCAAAAGTTTTGTTTCACAAACGGAACATCCACTTTTGGGTAGAACTCCGCTTTAATGAAGAATTTATATGATCTGATATATATATATATATATATATATATATATATATATATATATATATATATATATATATATATATATATATATATATATATATATATATACACCATACCTGTGGGATCACCCTGGAAGCTGGAAATCACCGAAGTACACACTGCTACTCCAGTCAGCTCATTTCATGCCTTGTGAACATCAGCCACTCAACGCAGGCAACATTCAGAGAATGCTTTTACATTTTCTCACTGAATGCAAAACATTCTCTGATTGGACAGGATGCAGCATGTCACCGCATCATCCAACCCCTGTCGGGTTGTAATTTCTGGGAGATCTCACCCTTTCTAATTACCCTGCAGCACTTCCGAAGCACCTTTTTAAAATCGCTTTGAAAGCACCGCAAAACTGAAGTTTTTACCCTTTTTTTTTTTTTTCTTTTGTGGTAAAAACCGCACCCCTAGCGGCTGAAAAGCAGCACTAAAACTAGTGGCGCTTCAGCCAGAGCTGCCAGTGTGAAAGGGGTCTTACCTTGATGCATTCCAAAAAACCTTCTATGCTGCAGGATCCCTCCCTTATACTTACTTGAGCCTGATCCAGTGATGTGCACGAGAGTAGCGGCTGTCGCAACTGTCTCCCTCCTCACTGGGCATATTTAGAGGAGGGAAAGCTATTGGCTTCTGCTGCTGTCAATCAAATGCTCTGATGAGGGAGCTGGGGGCAGCTCAGGAGTGAGCTTGTCCAAGTGCTCCCATAGAAAGCTGCTTTCTACGGGGGTGCTCGCTGAAGAGGGGGAGCCTGGACTGCCGGCGGGGGACCCCAGAAGAGGATTGGGGCTGCTCTGTGCCAAACCATTACACAGAGCAGGTAAGTATAACATGTTTTAATAATAAAAAAAAAATTGAGCTTTAATGTAACTTTAGGCTGTCACCAGTAGAGGACTAAAGTGGAAATCTTCTAATGGGGACACATGTTTTGGTAACAACTAGAGATGCATGATTAATCGTTAAAAAAAATCACGATCTCGACTCCAGAAAATGTTTATCAACATTGCTCAGTGATAATTCTAAAACTTGTATCTTTTTGGTTCTTTTAGATCAAAGGGATGAACTTTGGTTTGTAAATGAGGGCAGTGTAACCACTTAAAGTAGAGTTCCACCCAAAAGTGGAACTTCCGCTTATCCAATCTCCTCCCCCCCCCCCCCCTCCAGTGCTCCATTTGGCACCTTTCGGGAGGGGGGAGTGGATACCTGTTTTTTACAGGTACCCTGTCCCCACTTCTGGGAGACCGGGTCACGGCAAATTACGTCAGCAGCTCGCTCCTCCCTCCCCTTCAGCCAGGCCAGTGAGAGAGCGCAGCACGCTTCGCACATGCGCAGTAGGGACCTGGTCGTGAATATGAAAGGCTACACTGCTGGGTTCCCTTACCCACAATGGCGGTGGCAGCACCCGACGGAAACATCAGCTGCGGTGCCATCATCGCTGTCCTAATGTTAAAAGTCAGCAGCTACAGTATGTGTAGCTACTGACTTTTAATTTTTAAAGGGGTCGGCGTAACTCCTCTTTAAAGAGGAAGTAAACTTCCATCTTTAAGTTTTTACCTATAGGTAAGCCTATTTTAAGGCTTACCTATAGGTAGTTTAAATATCTCCTAAATTTGCACTGTTTAGGAAATATTTACTGTCCTAGCAGCCAGTTTCGTCACTGGCGCATGCTCTCTTAAGGAACGTCCGTCCGTGCCGCTTCTTCAAAACAGTGTGCCGTGACTGGCGGCTCCCGCGCAGAAGAGTGACGTCATCAAGGCTCCGGCCAGTCACAGAGCTGGAGCCGCAAACCCGGAAGGAAGACCGGGTATAGATGGATGCCGTCTCCAGCAATGGCATCGCTGGAAGTCTTCGTTTTCAGGTAAGTTTCACATAATGTGCTAGTATTAGATGCATACTAGCACATCATGCCTTTGCCTTGCAGGTAAGGGAAGAAAAAAAATACTGGGGTTTACAACCTCTTTAAAGTGGAAGTAAACCCGTCCATAAAACCGTTTCATTTACGGCACATGCCAGAAATGTAACGCTTCCATTGGTTGTGCCCTTAACCAAACTGTCAAACCATCCAATGGCTGGTGTTATAACTGATCACATGTGCAGCATCATGGCAGTTGTACATTAAACAGAGGCAAAGATGGCAGCTTTCTTGGCTGAAAATGATAGTGGGGTTTACTTATACTTTAAAGTGTTTGTAACCCTAAAAAAAAAAAGAGATCCTGTTCCCTTATAGCAGTGTAAACAGCACAGTGATTGTGCTGTGTAATCTTCCCCTCTCTAAAATATAAAAAACAGAATGATCCTGCCACTTCCTGTATCCCCCTCTGTGAGCTGACTATGATTATCATGGCTGCTGAGCCCTGACCACCGTGGTCCGTGTACGTCCCTCCATCACCTGCAGCGCCACTCTGTCAGTATTTTTTGCTAGAAAATTACTTAGAACCCCCAAACATTATATATTTTTTTTTTTTAGCAGAGACCCTAGAGAATAAAATGGGGTTGTTGCAATATTTTATGTTACACGGTATTTGCACAGCTGTCTTTCAAATGCAATTTTATGGGAAAAAATACACTTCCATGAATTTAAAAAAAAAAAACAGTAAAGTTAGCCCAATTTTTTTTGTACATTGTGAGAGATGTTACGGCACGAGAATCGTGATCTTTATTCTAAGCAAAAAAGTTGTGATTCTCGTTTTTTCCAGAATCGTTCAGCTCTAGTGACAACTGAGAATGGATTTCCCTCACATTGGAGAGCCTTTCCCTTCACTTGTCAGAACAATAGCAGAAAGTAATCCCTGTGGAGGAATCTTATTGCTGGAATACATAAATACTTTATAAGGCTCTGTTCACACTAGTGCGATTTCATAGGTGACTTAAGTCGCACAGAATCGCACGACCAGGGAAATCACATTGATTTCAATGGTGTCCGTTCACATCAATCCAGCACAGCACGGTTTTGAAAGAAAAGGTTCCTGTACTACTTTGGTGCGATTCCAGCGCAATATTGACCCCTTAGAATATACAAACCACTTCAAAGTAGCATCACTAATCAGATCAAAATCAGATCATAGAAGTGTGAACCGAGCCTTAGAGGCAGGAGAATGATGATAAAATAACCTTTTTTGTGGGTGTGCTTCCATCTTTCTTACCTAGGCAAGAATGACTTCCTCCTTCACTCCCGAAGCCTTCTGGGATACTCGCATCACCTGTTCCAGGAGGCTTCAGGGAAACCTTCACAATACTGTTCATGTGCTGCAGGAACCAGAAAAAGACGGTGGGCCACCTGATGACATAAAGAATTTTTCACAGATCAGATTGTTGGTCAGGGTTGAATCCTTGTTCTTTGTTCGGCTTTAGAGTTGGAAGTTCAGACATTGCTGCTGTGTAAATTCTGCAGGCCGCCAGACTGCAATAACTGCATTAGATGGATGAGGCTGTTACTAACAATGGTTCCAAATTCACATGTTATGGGAAGATTTCTTCAAGCACATGGATGAGGTGAACACTAATTGATACCTTTTCAATGGGACTCGATGCTTTTTCATGGATGCATTCATTTTTATAAAGGCCCAACAGAGGGTATAACCCATATAAACACCCTGCTGAGGGCTGTTTTAGATTTATTACATTATCAACAGGCTTTTAGACTCACACTGTACACTGGCCAAAAAATATTTTGGTGTTTTTGTTCATTGTTGTATTTAACCACTTCAGCCCCAGAAGGATTTACACCTTTCCTGACCAAGCCCTCTTTTGTGATTTGGCACTGCATCGCTTTAACTGACAATTGTGCGGTCGTGCGGCGTAGTACCCAAACAAAATTTACGTTCTTTTTTTTCCCACAAATAGAGCTTTCTTTTGGTGGTATTTGATCACCTCTGCGGTTTTTATCTTTTGCGCTATAAAAGAAAAAATGCGTCAATTTTCAAAAACAATATTTTTTACTTTTTGCTATAATATCCCCAAAAAATATATTAAAAAAAACTAATCGCAATAAGCGTATATTGATTGGTTTTAACAAAAGTTAGTTTAATAGCATTTTTATTATTTTATTTTTTATTAGTAGTGGCGGCGATCTGCGATTTTTAATTTTTATTTTCTCGTGACTGCGACATTATGGCGGACACTTTTGACACTATTTTGGCACCATTGGCATTTATACAGCGATCAGTGCTATAAAAGTGCACTGATTACTGTGTAAATGTCACTGGCAGGGAATAGGGTAACACTAGAGGGCGATCAAGGGGTTAACTGTTCCCTGGGCATGTTCTCACTGTAAGGGGATGGGCTCACTAGAACATCACAGTGTTCACTGCTCCCAATCTCTGTTGCTAAGCAGAACAGGGAAATGCCCTGTTTATGGGGCATCTCTATGTTCTACCTCTCTGTGCCACGATTGCGGGCCACCGGTGGATATCGAGTCCGCGGAACCCGCGGGCATGCTTCTAGTCGCGGATGACGCATCGATGTACGAGTACGTCGTTTTGTGCACCAGTGCCACTTTGCCGACGTATATCGACGTGAGCCAGTTGGCAAGTGGTTAAAGAATAAATATCATTTTGTGGGTTTGGTACATGTGTGCTGTGTCTTTCCAACCTGGCAGGTACCATTCAGTATAATTACTTTTTTGTATACTTTATTAGGGGATGGGGTTTGAGTCTAGGCCAGGATTTTATTTGCTAGATATTTTCCATACCAGAAACTCCTCCATATACCTAATTTATGTCCACTGCACATAATTCTGTATTCAAAGTGAACCTGATTACAATATATTGGGTGGAAATTCTCAACTCATTTACTAAACCAACCCCACTGTTTTCACTCTTTGTTTCATCCTTGCAATTTAGAGCTGCTGATGCTCCTGCAGGCTCTTTGCAGTTACTTCATGTCTACATACACAAACTCCTTGGAGGTTGCATGTCATTGCTCAGGGGTGGGGCTACCTGATGGTGACAATGGTGGACCATGCCTGTGTAATGAGCATCAGCACATCTACCTACAGTTTCCACTGGCAGTGTATGTGGCAGTGTGACTACACAGGACGACAATTGTGGAACAGAGATAGAGTGGTGTCACTGTGTAACAGGAAGTGTCTAAAGAAGTAGGATCATAAGGTATTTAAAAAAAGTTCTTTTAGAATGACGTGAACATGTTAATGCTTTAGATTTTTAGTGATGCAGTGTACATTTACTGTAATGTGCTAAAAGCCTTATGAGTAATGTATATTTTCTATATTCTTTCTTCAAGGGCTGCGGAGGACACTGACTTCAGCTTCACACCCTCTACAGATCTGCATTGTTGGCAGTGGTCCTGCTGGATTTTACACAGCTCAGCACCTGTTAAAGGTAAAACAATGAACTGCTTATACTTTTCTGTTTCAATAATTCAATTGTATTGAAAATATTTTACATAAGCTATGCAGTATAGGAGCAGACATCATGGCATGGGGTACATACCTGAAATCCAGGGGTAGGTGAATCAAGGCGTCACATGTGATGTGCATGTCCCCTATCACAGTATAAGTTATAGATGTAGCTACTGGGAGAGGGGGCACAATGTAGCCAAACCTCACTGGAGGTCTGGCAACAGTTAAAGCTGAGTTCTAGTCTGTAAAAAAAAAAAAGCAGCAGCTACAAATACTGGACACTTACCTGTCCAGGGATCCCGCGATGTTGGACCCCAAGCCAAATCGTCCATCGGCTTCGGGTACAGGCACCGGCATTGCAAGCAAGGGTAAACAGCAGGAAATCCTTCAGGCTTCACAGCTGGGTTCCTACTGCACATGCACGAGTCGTAATGCCCTTTCTGAACGGTCCCGCCCTCGTCTGGGACACACACAGGTCCCAGGGGGAAGGAGAAGGAGGGGCCGGACATGACGTAGATCGATCTTACCAGGAAGTGGGAGTGGGTACCTGCCAAAAGCAGGTATTCGCTCCCCCACCAAAAAAGTGCCTTATGTGGCAGTGGAGGGGGGGGGAGGGTGCGAACAAACAGAGCTTCCTCTTTTGGGTGGAGCTTCGCTTTAACTTGGAGCACCACTATAGAAGTATATTGGGTGTAGAGGGGGAGGTCAGTACCTGACCTCACAGATGCTCTTTTGGCTGAATGGGCACAAATTCCCACAGACACTCCAAAATCTTATTATGTCTCAAAAGGGGGTGTGGGGGAAGGACTCAATTTTAATGCCCAACCAACTAGCAATTTGATCAGAAGAGCACATTGGTAAGCCTATACTCCTCTGGGAGGTCCCATACGTTGCTTCCAACATCACTTCGTCTCCATGAAAGGGAAAAGAATATTGGTATAAAGTGTAAAACCTTTATAAATAATAATGCACTCACAGCATACATGCCCATCAGCATGCTATATAATAACATGCAGTGTGTCCCGTCAGCTGCCTGCTGCCCGCCTCAATCTCTCCCCAGAGTCTGTGGTTTGATAACAGGAATGCCTTGTGTCCAAAGCCAGTGTAAGGCTAGGTTCTCATTATTGCATGTTGGGAATGTGTGCACGATTATATGCGTTCCCGACAAGTGAAAGAAACACACTGCTGTTTATCAGATGCACGGAGGTGACAAGAATTCTTAATGGGTCGCCCCACACATCAGCAAAACCAGCAGCAACATGCAGTTCTCCGTGGCCCACGGGTCACTCCACACATCAGCAAAAAGAGCAGCATCATGCAGTTCTCCGTGGCCCAATCTTTAAAAAAGGGTGAGGGTATTTTTCCCGGTTTTTCTGCGGGTGGGCAGCCCTTTAAAAGGAATGAGCTGCCCTACACACAGAGTACAGCCACACATAGGTGAACCTAGCCTCAGAGATCTGTCCAATCCTCAGTACAAAGCATACAACTTGAGGTGGGCGGCAGGTCGCTGTGGGGTACACTGCATGTTATACAGAATGTTGATGGGTGCAATCTTATTTCTAGATAAAGGTTTTACATGGATTTACACTATGTATGAATATTCATTGCTCTTCCGGTTTATGGAGTTATATTGGAATCAATGCATGGGACCTCTCAGAGGGAATCGATCAGTGCTGAACTTTAACCCATTGGAATCGGGAATCATCTGTGTCTAAAGAGCACTATTGCTTGTCCTAGTCAGAGCAGGAGAAAAAGAGAGGGTGGGGTGGAGGGGATTCATGTGTGTTGGGAGGAGAAAGAAGCAACTAAACAAGACAATAAAATTGATACCTTATAGGCCGGTTCACACCAGAACTGCACAGAAATGTGGTCTGCAGTTCTTGCTTGTTCCCTTGCTGTGCGATTTGGCACCCCATTAATTTGAGTAGGCTGAAAATCGCACCGGAACACACAAAAAGTGCATGCACTATTTTTGAAGATTATGCCTCACCAAATCACATGGTACTGTATTACCATGCAATCTGCTGCATAAGCGCTTAATCTACAAGCTGAAGTCTGCAGGCATTGCCCTTGAGGTTTTTGCTTGGGTAAAAAACTAATTACAGGGGCGTCCAAAGGGTAGTGATAAATAACGTGTATTCAGACTGGATAGTCTCAGGTCTGGAGTGGTAAGTGGGGTACCCCAGGGTTCTGTCCTGGGACCAATTCTATTCAATGAATTCATAAATGATATAGAAGATAGGCTCCATAGCTCAATCTCAGTTTTGCAGACGACACAAAAAGTAGAAATAGTAGAAATTTTACATAAAGACCTGAACAAAATAATGGCGTGGGCAACTACACGGCAAATGAGGTTTACTGTGGAGAAATGTAAAATAATGTACTTGCGGGCAAAAAACATAAAGGCAAACTACTCACTAGGGGGAGAACCGCTAGGAGAATCAAGAATGGAGAAAGATCTGGGGGTCCTAGTAGATGAGATTCAGCAATAGCATGCAATGTCAAGCTGCAGCTGCCAAAGCTGGCAGAATTTTAGCATGCATAAAAAAGGGGATAAAACCTATAATCCTGCCACTTTATAAAACTCTGATATGGCCACATCTGGAGTATTCTGTCCAGTTCTGGTCACCATTGCTCAGAAGGGATGTGCTGGAGAGAGTCCAAAGAAGGGCAACAAAATTAATAATGGGATTGGAGGACCTCAATTACGAGGAACGGCTGCAAACACTAAATCTATTCTCGCCAAAGAAGCAACGCTTGAGAGAGGACATGATAGCGATTTACAAATATCCCAATGGTTACCCCTACATAGGAAAAAAACAATTCTGTCTCAGGGAGTGTAAGAGGACACGGGGCGACACGATGAGATTGGAGGAGAAGAGGTTTAACCTTAAACACCACGGGGGGTGGGGGGGGGGATATTCACTGTCAGGGCAATAAGAATGTGGAACTCTCTTCCACAATTAGTGGTGGCTGCGGGGAGTATGGATATTTTTAAGACTCTTGGATGTGCCTCTTAAAAAGAAAAAAAAAAAAAACATACAGAGATCCGGGAAATAATTAGACGTTGACACACATACACCTGCGCAGGTTGAACTGGATGGACTATTGTCTTTATCAACCTTACCTACTATGTAACTATGTGCTTGCGATCTGCATTTCGAGTGTCGTTAATGTGTCAGCATTGTCAGCAGATCACAAAAGCAGTGCATATTGACTGAAGTGTGGAAAACGCGCCTTTCCTGCACAGCGTTCTGGTGTGAACTGCTCTTTAAAAGGATCTTCACTAGGGATGCACCGAATGGGTTTTTTGGTGCCGAAACCGATACCGAAAGTGTTTTTAATCTTATACAGGAGATGGTCAGCGACTGGGGACATGGTACAGGAGATGGTCAGAGACTGCAGAGATGGTACAGGAGATGGTCAGAGACTGCAGAGATGGTACGGGAGATGGTCAGAGACTGCAGAGATGGTACGGGAGATGGTCAGAGACTGCAGAGATGGTACGGGAGATGGTCAGAGACTGCGGACATGGTACGGGAGATGGTCAGAGACTGCGGACATGGTACGGGAGATGGTCAGAGACTGCGGACATGGTACGGGAGATGGTCAGAGACTGCGGACATGGTACGGGAGATGGTCAGAGACTGCGGACATGGTACAGGAGATGGTCAGAGACTGCGGACATGGTACAGGAGATGGTCAGAGACTGCGGACATGGTACAGGAGATGGTCAGAGACTGCGGACATGGTACAGGAGATGGTCAGAGACTGCGGACATGGTACAGGAGATGGTCAGAGACTGCGGACATGGTACAGGAGATGGTCAGAGACTGCGGACATGGTACAGGAGATGGTCAGAGACTGCGGACATGGTACAGGAGATGGTCAGAGACTGCGGACATGGTACAGGAGATGGTCAGAGACTGCGGACATGGTACAGGAGATGGTCAGAGACTGCGGACATGGTACAGGAGATGGTCAGAGACTGCGGACATGGTACAGGAGATGGTCAGAGACTGCGGACATGGTACAGGAGATCAATGCAGCCTCACCAGTGCCTGTCAGATGCAGCCAGCCAGTGTCCCCGGTAGTGCAGCCTGTGTCCCCATTGCAGCCAGTGAAGAGAGAGGAGAGGAGTCAGTGCACATTCGGGCCCATTCACACCTGAGCGTTTTTCAGCTCGTTAAACGCTCATCCCAAAAATTCCAAAATGCCCAACAAGCAAAATCCTATTCATCTAAATGGCCCTTGTTCAGATCTGAGTGTTCTGTCGCCTAAAGTAAACCGCCTGAAGCTCAGAAAAGTACATGAGCTTCTTTTTGGGCAAATTACAGGCACTTTTCTGATTTTTACATTGGTGACCTTTTTGATCTGTACAAAATCGTCGAACGTCCAGCTTCTGTGGAAGGGGCATGACCCAAAAAAAGATCTGCCGATCAGCACCTACGCAGTGCTCTCAGCCAATAGCTGAGAGCGCTGGCAGGTGTGTTCTGGCGAGGGGGCTGCCCCCTGTCGGAACACAATAGCTCAGTGGGGCAGATTGCTAAACTAACATCAGATTGTTAGTACAGCGGCTGCTCCTGAGCTCTTCAGTTTTTTTTTTTTTTTTTTGTTTTTTTTTATTCAGCCCGCTGGGTTGAATGAAAAAAAAAAATTCTAGTTTGTACTAGGCTTTATTCTGGTAGGAAGATTTCACCGCTCCAAGCCTTTATGGAAATCCCTTGAACTCTGGGCCCGACCAAACGGAGCCCAACCACAGTCTATGAAGATAATAGGAATCAGGAAGTCGCACACTGATAACGTCAGATCACATCGAACTTTATTAAAGTGGTTGTATACCCTAATTTGTCATTTTTACTTTACTTACAGGTAAGCCTATAATGAGGCTTACCCATAGGTAAAAATATCTCCTAAACCTCTACGGTTTAGGAGATATACCCTTTGCATGCAGCGGCTGACGTCAGCGGCGCATGCGCTCTGAATGCCAGGCTGAAGGTCCGGCGGACATTGCCGGGAAGAGGACATGCGGGAGTGACATCATCGCGGCTCCGGCCACTCACAGCGCCGGAGCCGCGAACCTGGAAGAAACACAGAGGGCAAGATGTCAGCGGCCTTGGCGTGCATTAAGGTAAAAAGCCTTCAGTGGTGCAGCTGCCCCCCCTCAGAGTCCCCCCTTTTTCTTACCTGAAGCGTATATATTTCCAGCGACAAGCACGAGCCCAGCAGCTCCAGCCACTGTCTCTGGTCCTCATTGGATATATTGATAGCAGCAGGAGCCATTGGCTCCTGCTGCTGTCAATCAAATCCAGTGACACGAGGGAGGGCCATGTCCTTCTGTCTGTGTCAATGGACGGAGCAACAGGACTTGGGAGCGCGCACACATGAGTGCCCCCATGGAAAGCGGCTCTCCATGGTGGCACTCGATAAGAGGAGTAGCCCCGCTGAGGGACCCCAGAAACGGAGGATATGGCCAATCTGTGCAAAACCCTTGCACAGCGGAGGTAAGTTTATGTTTGTTATTTTTAAAGAGACCAAAAAAACCCCTTTACAATCACTTTAAACCCAGACATAGCCCACTGCATCTCCCCCTATGATCGCCCTACTCGGTTTCATCAAATATGGGCTTGATCACAGACATCTCTATTATTGGGTGAAATGTTAGAGGGGCGGGCCTGCTAGCACAGCATTTTTGTGGACTGAGCTGTGTCAGTTGTCTTTTCCTAAACTACTCTTAACTGTCAAACTCTCCTTATTTTCAAAACGTAGGATCTAATCTATCTGTAGTCCTAGGTAAAAACTAGGAGTGTAAGGCCTCATGCACACGAGACGCTGTTAACCACTTCAGCCCCGGAAGGATTTACCCCCTTCCTGACCAGAGCACTTTTTACAATTTGGCACTGCGTCGCTTTAACTGCTAATTGCGCGGTCTTGCAATGCTGTACCCAAACGAAATTTGTGTCCTTTTCTTCCCACAAATAGAGCTTTCTTTTGATGGTATTTGATCACCTCTGCCGTTTTTTATTTTTTGCGCTATAAACGGAAAAAGACCGAAAATTTTGAAAAAAAATGATATTTTCTACTTTTTGTTCTAAAAAAAATCCAATAAACTCAATTTTAGTCATACATTTAGGCCAAAATGTATTCGGCCACATGTCTTTGGTAAAAAAAATGTCAATAAGTGTATATTTATTGGTTTGCGCAAAAGTTATAGCGCCTACAAACTAGGGTACATTTTCTGGAATTTACACAGCCTTTAATTTATGACTGCCTATGTCGTTTCTTGAGGTGCTAAAATGGCAGGGCAGTACAAAACCCCCACAAATGACCCCATTTTGGAAAGTAGACACCCCAAGGAAATTGCTGAGAGGCATGTTGAACCCATTGAATATTCATTTTTTTTCTCCCAAGTGATTGAATAATGACAAAAAAAAAAATTACAAAAAGTTGTCACTAAATGATATATTGCTCACACAGGCCATGGGCATGTGTGGAATTGCACCCCAAAATACTGCAAAATACTCACTATACCTCTCAGCAAATAGCTTGGGGTGTCTACTTTCCAAAATGGGGTCATTTGGGGTTTTTTTTGCCACCTGGGCATTCCATGGCCTCCGAAACTGTGATAGGCCTTGAAGAGTGAAATCAAAAATTTACGGCCTTAGAAAGCCTGAAGGCGGTGCTTGGTTTTCGGGGTCCCGTACGCGGCTCGGCTCCCAAAAAGTCCCACACATGTGGTATCCCCGTACTCAGGAGAAGCAAAAGAATGTATTTTGGGGTGTAATTTCACATATTCCCATGGCATGTTTGAGCAATATATCATTTAGTGACAACTTTGTGCAAAAAAAAAAAAAAAAAAAATTGTCTCTTTCCCGCAACTTGTGTCACAATATAAAATATTCCATGGACTCGACATGCCTCTCAGCAAATAGCTTGGGGTGTCTACTTTCCAAAATTGGGTCATTTGGGGGGGTTTTGAACTGTCCTGGCATTTTATGCACAACATTTAGAAGCTTATGTCACACATCACCCACTCTTCTAACCACTTGAGGACAAAGCCCTTTCTGACACTTTTTGATTACATGAAAAAATTATTTTTTTTTGCAAGAAAATTACTTTGAACCCCCACACATTATATATTTTTTTTAAAGCAAATGCCCTACAGATTAAAATGGTGGGTGTTTCATTTTTTTTTTCACACAGTATTTGCGCAGCGATTTTTCAAACGCATTTTTGGGGGAAAAAACACACTTTTTTAAATTTTAATGCACTAAAACACACTATATTGCCCAAATGTTTGATGAAATAAAAAAGATGATCTTAGGCCGAGTACATGGATACCAAACATGACATGCTTTAAAATTGCGCACAAACGTGCAGTGGCAACAAACTAAATACATTTTTAAAAGCCTTTACAGGTTACCACTTTAGATTTACAGAGGAGGTCTACTGCTAAAATTACTGCCCTCGATCTGACCTTTGCGGTGATACCTCACATGCATGGTGCAATTGCTGTTTACATTTGACGCCAGACCGACGCTTGCGTTCGCCTTAGCGCGAGAGCAGGGGGGACAGGGGTGCTTTAATTTTTTTGCTTTTTTATCTTATTTTAAACTGTTCCTTTCATTTTTTTTTTTTTTTTAATCATTTTTATTGTTATCTCAGGGAATGTAAATATCCCCTATCATAGCAATAGGTAGTGACAGGTACTCTTTTTTGAAAAAATTGGGGTCTATTAGACCCTAGATTTCTCCTCTGCCCTCAAAGCATCTGACCACACCAAGATCGGTGTGATAAAATGCTTTCCCAATTTCCCAATGGCGCTGTTTACATCCGGCGAAATCTAAGTCATAAAATGCTCGTAGCTTCCGGTTTCTTAGGCCATAGAGATGTTTGGAGCCACTCTGGTCTCTGATCAGCTCTATGGTCAGCCGGCTGCATTCTCAGGTTCCCTGTTGAGACAGGAGAGCCAGAGAAAAACACGGAAGACAGTGGGGGGGGGGGGGGGCATTCCCTCCCACTGCTTGTAAAAGCAGTCTAGAGGCTAATTAGCCGCTAGGATTGCTTTTACATGAAAGCCGACCGCTGGCTGAAAAGAATGATACCAAGATGATACCTAAACCTGCAGGCATCATTCTGGTATAACCATTCAAAGTCGTGAATGGCGTACCTGAAGACAAAAAAATGGTTAACAATAAAGCATAGTAGACCGTAAAGTATAAAAAATTGCATACCTGAAAAGCAAACATGATAAAACATAATAACAATAAACATTGCAGAATAGAATACAGTAAAAAAGAGCAGCACAATAGAGAGAATAGAGAGAGCGAGAACAATAAAACGACAACTATTTTTTTTTATTTAAAATTTTTGTATGTGTTTTTTTTTTTTTTTTTTTTTACACTTTTTTTTTGTAACTGTAACTTTTATAACGGTAACCGGTTCCAGGTTCGGGTCTCTCAAAATGCGATGGCATCTTGGGAGACCCTGTGAAAGTGTGCCTAGTCTGTGCAATGCTGTACCCTACGCTAATACTCAACTAGTGTATGGTAGCGTTCAAAACATTCACCAATGCATAGACCAGGATTGTCAGGACAGGAGGGACAATAATAGGGGGTGTCACACCTATATCCGCGCTTGCTGCAGACACAACATCTTTTTTGGGGGGGTTCGTTGGGTAGGGGTTCTCGGGAGGACATAAAGAAAATGCCTCTCATGCAGCTGACTGCATTTGGTTGGGGATGTGAATGGGGGAAGTACGGGTGCTGCAGAAGCGGTGGGTTCCCAATTAGGATTGGCGAATGCAGCAGGAAGGGCATTATGGGCACGATGGGCCTGTGTTTGTCTTCTTGGTGGCAGCGGGACACTACTTGTGCTTGCCACCTCACCAGCTTGAACTGCACTTATGGGACTCGCCACGTCACCAAGTGTTACTGCAGTGCTGGTTTGACTACGACCGGGGTGTACTAGGCCGCTGATGCTTGCCAGTTCACCAAAATGCTACCAAATAAACTTTGGTAGGCCTGACTCTGCGAACGCTGCAGTTATGCGTTTAGTGTTTTGTAAGTGACAGTGATCGATCGATACTGCACTTGGGTGGGCTGGGCTGGGCCGGGCGGAGGGGCAAAACGCAGGTGCTAGCAGGTATCTGGGCTGATCCCGCTAACACTGCGTTTTTGGGAACCCTAAACTGCTGGGGACACTAGTATAGATCTGATCGGATCAGATATTGATCCGTTCAGATACTATACCACTAAGGGAGGTGTACGGTGCGTGCGTGGGTGTTAGCGGTACTGGCGCTAATCTGACGCTGCCTGGGGCGACGCATATCACCGCCGGGCGATCAGGAGGCTAAACCTTTATTCGGTAATAAACGGCGGGTGCCCTGACACTATAAAAAATAAACGAACTAACCAGCGTCAACCGTAATGGTTATACGGTGATCAGTGGTGAAAGGGTTAACTAGGGGGCAATCAAGGGGTTAAAACATTTATTAGATAGTATATGGGGGTCCCTGCCGCTATAAAACGCTGACGGCGAACCTAAATATTTACCTCCCTAACTAGCGTCGCCAGCGACACTAATACAGCGATCAGAAAAATGATCGCTTAACGACACTGGCGACAGGGGGTGATCAAGGGGTTAAAACTTTATTAGGGGGGGTTAGGGGGGTATCCTAGACCTACAGGGGGCTAACACTCACTGCCCTAACACAGTAACTGTCACAAACTGACACCATGCAGTAATCAGAAAAAAAAAAATACTGCTTGGTGTCAGTGTGACAGGAAGGGGGGAGGGGTGATTGGGGGGCGATCGGGGGTGTAAAGTATGCCTGGCATGTTCTACTGTGTGTGTGTGTGTGTGTGTGTGTGTGTGTGTGTAGTGTTTGTGCACTCACACAAGGATCCTCGGCGCCGGAACGGAAACTGCCGAGCCGAGGAGAGATGACATCACATCCTCTGCCTGTGTGTACTACTTTTGTCCGATCGGACCTCCCGCCCGCGGGAGGCAGATCACGTACAGGTACGTGATTCTGCCTGCCCGTGCCATTCTGCCGACGTATATCGTCGTTAGGTGGTCGGCAAGTGGTTAAACGCGCGTTCAGAGGAAGTTGGACACTTTTTTTCAACTGCCCCTGAACTCATTCAATGTTATCCTATGTGTCCATTAGGGATGAGCCGAACACCCCCCTGTTCGGTTCGCACCAGAACATGCGAACAGGAAAAAAGTTCGCTCGAACACACGAACACCGTTAAAGTCTATGGGACACGAACATGAATAATCAAAAGTGCTAATTTTAAAGGCTTATATGCAAGTTATTGTCATAAAAAGTGTTTGGGGACCTGGGTCCTGCCCCAGGGGACATGGATCAATGCAAAAAAAAGTTTTAAAAACGGCTGTTTTTTCAGGAGCAGTGATTTTAATAATGCTTTAAGTGAAACAATAAAAGTGTAATATCCCTTTAAATTTCGTACCTGGGGGGTGTCTATAGTATGCCTGTAAAGGGGCGCATGTTTCCCGTGTTTAGAACAGTCTGACAGCAAAATGACATTTCGAAGGAAAAATTCCATTTAAAACTACCCGCGGCTATTGCATTGCCGACAATACACATAGAAGTTCATTGATAAAAACGGCATGGGAATTCAACACAGGGAAACCCCGAACCAAAATAAAAAAAAAAAATGATGTGGGGTTCCCCCTAAATTCCATACCAGACCCTTCAGGTCTGGTATGGATTTTAAGGGGAACCCCGCGCCAAAAAAAAAAAAAAAAAAAAACGGCGTGGGGTCCCCCCAAAAATCCACACCAGACCCTTATCCGAGCATGCAACCTGGCAGGCCACAGGAAAAGAGGGGGGGACGAGAGTGCGGCCCCCCCCCTCCTGAACCGTACCAGGCCACATGCCCTCAACATTGGGAGGGTGCTTTGGGGTAGCCCCCCAAAACACCTTGTCCCCATGTTGATGAGGACAAGGGCCTCATCCCCACAACCCTGGCCGGTGGTTGTGGGGGTCTGCAGGCGGGGGGCTTATCGGAATCTGGAAGCCCCCTTTAACAAGGGAACCCCCAGATCCCGCCCCCCCCCCCCTGTGTGAAATGGTAAGGGGGTACTTACCCCTACCATTTGACTAAAAAACTGTCAAAAATGTTAAAAATGACGAGACAGTTTTTGACAATTCCTTTATTTAAATGCTTCTTCTTTCTTCTATCTTCCTTCATCTTCTTCTGGTTCTTCTGGCTCTTCTGGTTCTTCCTCCGGTGTTCTCGTCCAGCATCTCCTCCGCAGCGTCTTCTATCTTCTTCTCCTCGGGCCGCTCCGCACCCATGGCATGGGGGGAGGCTCCCGCTCTTCTCTTCATCTTCTTCATCCTCTTCTCTTCTTCCTTCTTCTCTTCTTCATTTTCTTCTCCGGGCCGCTCCGCACCCATGCTGGCATGGAGGGAGGCTCCCGCTGTGTGACGGAGTCTCCTCGTCTGACGGTTCTTAAATAACGGGGGCGGGGCCGCCCGGTGACCCCGCCCCCCTCTGACGCACGGTGACTTGACGGGACTTCCCTGTGACGTCACGGGGAATGCCACAGGGAATTTTTCCTTCGAAATGTCATTTTGCATACGAGGCACCCAGGTACGAAATTTAAAGGGATAATACACTTTTATTGTTTGACTTTAAGCATTATTAAAATCACTGCTCCTGAAAAAATGGCCGTTTTTAAAACTTTTTTTTGCATTGATCCATGTACCTTGGGGCAGGACCCGGGTCCCCAAACACTTTTTATGACAATAACTTGCATATAAGCCTTTAAAATTAGCACTTTTGATTTCTCCCATACACTTTTAAAGGGTGATCTGCGGCATTCGAATTTGCCGCGAACACCCCAAATTGTTCGCTGTTCGGCGAACTTGCGAACAGCCAATGTTCGAATCGAACATGAGTTCGACTCGAACTCGAAGCTCATCCCTAGTGTCCATGTACACAGTAGGGCTGGGAGATTTTCTTTAAAAAAAAAATCTTCGATTCTCTTAAAAAAAACTCGATTCACGATTCGAATCGAGTGTTTTTTTTTTTGGAAACCGCGCCGGTCCTGAGGCGCTGCGGGCATGAGCTTTTAGGCGAAGCCGCGGCTTCGGCCTAGTCCGCGGCTTCGGCCTAGTCCGCGGCTACGGCTTCGGCCTAGTCCGCGGCTACGGCTTCGGCCTAGTCCGCGGCTACGGCCGGAGCCTGCAGCTCTTCAGGCCCGGCGCGGTGTCTGCGCCAGTCCGGAGGCGCTGCGGGCATGAGTTTTTAGGCGAGGCCGCGGCTTCGGCCTAGTCCGCGACGTCCGGCCGTAGCCGCGGACTAGGCCGAAGCCGCGGCCTCGCCTAAAAACTCATGTCCGGCGCGGTGAAAAAAAAAAAAATCTAAAAAAATCGATTTGCTTAAATTTTGAATCGATTTGACCTCTCAACTCGATTCAAGATTTAGATCGATTTTTTTCCCAGCCCTAGTACACAGTCTTGTTTTTTGGCGTTTTTAGACAGTTGCGTTTAACCTCGTTTTTCCAGAAGCAAAAAAATGGGTTCAGACGCAAAAGTTTTCCACGTTTCAGACATCAAACGCGGCTAAACGCCGGTACCGTGTTTAGCCACGTTTGCGTTTATAAGTGTTTTTAAAGGAACCCTATTTTTTTGGACCAGAAAACACAGAAAACACAGAAATGATGCAGCAGAGAATGCCATTTTGCAACCTGACTTTGGGGCCCCATATACAACATATCCAAATTTGGGGTTCCTAGCACCAGGTAGCCCCGAGATATGGGGCCCCAAATTCGGATCACAAAATGTCATTCTCTGCTGCAGAAAAATGCTTGACATTTTGCAACCTGACTTTGGGGCCCCGTATCTCAGGGCCACTTGGTGCTAGGAACCCTCTGGTGTTCGATCACTCGGTTCTCAGCGCAGAGGCGCTGGGGGACAGATGCAGCATTGGTCCGATGTTGCATCCACCTAGGTAAGTATGAATCCTGGAAAAAAAAAAACAAACGACCAAACTTATCTTTTAAATGTGTGCCTATGTGTAAAGTGTGCAGCTTTTACTAACAGAGCTGTCGGTCAACAGCTCTCTGCTCTGCCCCCCTCTCCCCCACGCTCACTGGAGTGCTGAGCTGTGGAGGAACGGGGAGCGGCCGTCTCAGGCTCTCTGCGGCTCCAAATTTTATCCAAATTTTCTGACTTTTTTCGTGTATCACAAAGAATAAAAAAAAACAGTGGTAATCAAATACCCCCAAAAGAAAGCTCTATTTGTGTGAAA
The DNA here is from genome assembly GCF_042186555.1 of Aquarana catesbeiana. Classification (NCBI taxonomy): domain Eukaryota; kingdom Metazoa; phylum Chordata; class Amphibia; order Anura; family Ranidae; genus Aquarana; species Aquarana catesbeiana. The sequence continues at coordinate 84,955,673 of NC_133335.1, read as the reverse complement.
AAGTTACATAAATTTTGTTTGTGAACAGTGTTGCATGACCATGCAATTACCAGTTAAAGTAGAGCAGTGCTGAATAGCAAAAAAATGGCCTATTCACGAAGGGGGGGAAGTGGTTAATGGTTAGGGAAGAGTTTTACTGGCATGCAGAATTGCTGGGCATTCGATTCTGGATATCACAGCGTTAATGTGGAAATGATTCTATTTTAGGAGGCACCAAGTAAAGAAGTCCTTCTCTTGTTGTCCGTGTTTTTATTTCTTCCTTGATACTAAATCGCCTTGTCATGTTGTGCTGGAGAAGACTTCAGTGCCCGCAGCAGCAGGAAGATAAAAGGAGCTTTGTTGTAAAGGGCATGAGCGTACCTTCCTTTGTCACATCTGGGATATGTTGGCCAGTATTTAATTAGTGCTGGTAGTGTAGCTCCAATAGCAGTTGCAGAGAGGCAGATACATATAAAGTAGTGGTGTATCCTCCTACATACTGTATATGTATTGTAGTTGTCCTTTCCTCCCCTCTCTGCATACCCTAAAGGCTGGAAATGTTGTCTATGTAGTAGTTTGTCATATTAGCACTAATTACATTTGCAGTGTTGTTCTCTTTCAGCACCACACACAGGCAGTGGTGGATATATATGAGAAACTTCCGGTCCCTTTTGGCTTGGTGCGTTTTGGAGTAGCGCCAGATCACCCTGAAGTGAAGGTGAGTGAACACTTGGTAATCTGCAGTATGTGTGAAAAGGTAGACGGTAAAGAACAGATGTGACTATATACATGGGTGGTCTGAAATGATTTTGTTAACAAGAGTAAAGTGAATCTAAACTCAAAAATTGAATGGATTGCAGCTTACCAGTCCTTAGATATGGTGACTGCATTCGTTTTCTTTTTTTCCCTGGTAATCCTACAAATAACATACTTCCTGTCTCCTATGTCTATGCTTTTTTATTGTTTTTTTTTTTTTTTTTTTTTTTTCTCCGCTTATCTATGGAGAGCGCCATGGTCAACACACAGGCTGGACTTGTCCACATTTGTTCATTTCCATTACATGGTGGATTGATCGGACTAGTAATTTATATAAGCGAGATTAGGTTCTTTGTGCTTTCTTTTCGACAGCGCTGCATTTCTTGCAAGATCAGCAGATATCTTCTGTGCTTGCTGAAAATGTTCTTGGCCTAAAACTAATGCAGTCTTAATCCCATCCCACCACCTCTCAGCCCTCTAAGAGCTTCTAAATGCCAGGAGGCAGGCATTCAGGCCATGTGACCACTGTGATTGGCTGTCAAAGTGGTCACATGCTCACGATCAGAAATGAGCTTTCCGGTCCTTGCCAGTGAAACCTAGAGCCTCATATTAGGGATGAGCTTAGAGTTCGAGTCAAACTCATGTTCGACCCGAACATCGGCCGTTCGCCGAACAGCGAACAATTTGGGGTGTTTGCGGGAAAATTCGAAAGCTGCGGAACACCCTTTAAAAGTCTATGGGAGAAATCAAAAGTGCTAATTTTAAAGGCTTAGGCCTCATGCACACGAGACGCCAGTGCAAACTCTGCTAAGCACATGTTTTTAAAAGCTGAAACCGACGTTTAGAAACGCCCGTTTTGCTACGTTTGCATGCCGTGTTTAGCCGCATTTAGCCGCGTCTGCAGAGCAGAAAATGACATTTTGCGACCCATTTTTGGGGCCCTATATCTTGGGGCCACTTGGCTAGAAACGCCAAATTTGGTGTGCTAACACAGTGGAACTAGCACTACAACATATCCAAATTCCTAGCACTAAGTGTCCCCAAGATATGGGGCCCCAAAGTTGGGTTGCAAAATGTCAAGCACTTCTGGAGCAGAGAATGACATTTTGTGACCCGAATTTGGGGCCCCATATCTCAGGGCCACTTGGTGCTAGGAACCCCAAATTTGAATATGTTATAGTGTTAGTCCAACTGGTGTGCTGACACAGTTGGACTAATTTGGGGCTCCTAGCACCAAGTGGCCCCGAGATATGGGGCCCCAAAGTCGGGTCGCAAAATGTCAAGCACTTTTCTGCAGCAGAGAATGACATTTTACAACCCGACTTTGGGGCCCCATATCTCGGAGCCACTTAGTGCTAGGAGCCCCAAATTAGTCCAACTGTGTTCCTAGCTCCAAGTGGCCCCGAGATATGTGGCCCCAAAGTCGGGTTGTAAAAAACACTTATAAACGCAAACGCGGTACCGGTGTTTAGCCGCGTTTGGCGCCTGAAACTTGGAAAACTTTCGCGTCTGAACCCATTTTTTTGCTTCTGGAAAAACGAGGTTAAACGCAACTGCCTAAAAATGCCAAAAAACGAGACTGTGTACATGGACACATAGGATAACATTGAATGAGTTCAGGGGCAGTTGAAAAAAGTGTCCAACTGCCTCTGAACGCGAGTTTAACAGCGTCTCGTGTGCATGAGGCCTTATATGCATGGTATTATCATAAAAAGTGTTTGGGGACCTGGGTCCTTCCCCAGGGGACATGGATCAATGCAAAAAAAAGTTTTTTCGGGAGCAGTGATTTTAATAATGCTTAAAGTGAAATAATAAAAGTGTAATATTCCTTTAAATTTCATACCGGGGGGGGTCTATAGTATGCCTGTAAAGGAGCGCATGTTTCCCGTGTTTAGAACAGTCTGACAGCAAAATGACATTTCAAAGGAAAAAAAGTCATTTAAAACTACTTGCGGCTATTAATGAATTGTCGGTCCGACAAAACACATAAAAGTTCATTGATAAAAACGGCATGGGATTTCCCCACAGGGGAACCCCGAACCAAAATAAAAAAAAAAAAAATGGCGTAGGGTCCCCCCAAAAATCCATACCAGTCCCTTATCCGAGCACGCAACCTGGCAGGTTGCAGGAAAAGAGGGGGGGACGAGAGAGCGCCCCCCCCCCCTCCTGAACTATACCAGGCCACATGCCCTCAACATTGAGAGGGGTACTTTGGGGTCTCCCCCAAAGCACTTTGTCCCCATGTTGATGGGGACAAGGGCCTCATCCCCACAACCCTTGCCCGGTGGTTGTGGGGGTCTGTGGGCGGGGGGCTTATCGGAATCTGGAAGCCCCCTTTAACAAGGGGACCCCCAGATCCTGACCCCCCACCCCCCCCCCGTGTGAAATGGTAAGGGAGTACCCCTACCATTTCACAAAGTGTCAAAAATGTTAAAAATGACAAGAGACAGTTTTTGACAATTAATTTTATTCCTTTATAAGTCTTCTTCTTTCCATCTTCTATCTTCTTTCTTCTATCTTCCTTTGGTTTCTTCCTCCATCTTCTTCTTCCTCTGGTTCTTCCTCCGATCCTCTGCTTCTTGCTCCGGTGTTCTCGTCTGGCATCTTCCTCCGCAGCGTCTTCTTCCCTTCTTTGTTCTCGGGCCGCTCCACATCCATGATGGGAGGCTCCCGCTGTGTGACGCTTCTTGTCTTCTGACACTTCTTAAATAACGGAGGGCGGAGCCACCTGGTGACCCCTCCCCCTCTGACGCACAGGGACTTGACGGGGACTTTTTTGGGACCCTAAAGAGGGACAGGATATCAAAAGGTATAGCTAGTGACCTGCAACAGAAGGAGAGGCTCGGTTTTGCACGATTCCATGGTTTCTCCCAGCCACTTCACTGTTCAGGAAATCGGACTCCCTTGTTGATATCCTGGGTGGTCCCTGTAAGGTTGCACCATCTTCTAATTCCAGCATCTCTAGTTGGCTCAGACGGACCAACATCCAAGCTTTTGGTGTCAAAGACCAGGTTCCACGCTCTCCTGTCTTGGTGTACTCTACTAAATTTGTGGGTGCTATTTCGGCTTTTTGGCATCAAACAACTGTTATCCAGCTGTGTAATGTTGCCACCTGGTCTTCTGTTGACTTGTTTCCTAACTTCTACCAGGTGGATGTTTCAGAATCATCTGATGTTGGCTTTGAGTGTAAAGTCCTTCAGGTAGCTCTGATTTGCAGGCAGTCCCCAGTTCTTTTTTTTTTTTTTTTTTTTTCCTTGGGCCTGTAAGCATTTGTTGCGTTATCCACCCCTCAGTTGGCCTGCACTTGGAGTGGTTGTAAAGGTTTTCACCTTAACCACGTGACCTCTGGAAGATCCCCCCCCCCTCGTGACCAGGCCATTTTTTGCTATACGGCACTGTGTTACTTTAACTGACAATTGTGCGGTCATGCAACGCTGTACCCAAATACAATTTATGTACTTTTTGTTTCCCCCCAGAAACAGAGCTTTCTTTTGGTGGTATTTGATCACCTCTGCGTTTTATGTTTTGCGCTATAAACAAAAAAAGGCTGACAATTTTGAAAATGTTATGCTATAAAACCTATCCAATAAAAAAAAAATTGAAAAAATCTAATTTCTTCATACATTTAGGCAAATATGTATTCTGTTACATATTTTTGGTAAAAAAAATCCCAATAAGTGCATTTCGATTGGTTTGCGCAAAAGTTTTATGGTCTACAAACCATGGGTTTTTTTCTTAATTAATTTTTTTTACTAGTAATGGCGGCGATCAGAGACTTTTATAGCGGGACTGCAATATTGCGGCAAACATTCTGACACTAAATGACACTTTTTGGGGACCAGTGACACAATAATGTATTGCACTGTCACTGTAAGAATAACACTGGTTGGAAAAGGGGTTTACATCAGGGGCAATCAAAGGGTTAACTGTGTGTCTAACCAGTGTTTGTATGCATTGTGGGAGGTGCTTTTACTAGGGGAAGACATGGATCGTAGTCCCTGCTTATCAGAGACACAGGGTCCATGCCTTCCCTCCTGTCAGAACAGTGACCTGCCTTGTATACATAGTTGTTCTGCCTCTCTGCTGGATGATCGGTGGTTGCCGGCAGACATAGAGTCCGCAGTACCTGCCGCTGGGCTCCAGCTGTGAATGATCATGCACGCCTCCTAACTAGCAGAGCTGGATCACGTATAAATATGTGATCTGGCACAGTGGTGCTGCCCTGTAGCAGTAGAACTGCTATAGCGTGGACCTAAAGCGGTTAATGCATTTTCTGCATTTAAAAAAAATGATAAATACTTTTATGTACAGCTACCCCCACCTCCTTTAAATATTTATCTGAGCTGCACATTGATTCAACGCTGTACCCGAGAACTTAGGGTCAGAGATAGCAGCAGAAGCTCCTGCTACTGTCAGTCAAGAGGGGCTGAAACACACTGTGTGTCTATGGATGCATAAAGCCCAGCATGGAAGTGAGCCGTACATCTGCCCCAATAGCAGGGCTTGCTATGGGGGGCAGACACTGAAGAGAAGGAGCAGAGAGCATTGGCAGGGGACCACAGAACAGGAAGATCAGAGCTGCTCTGTGCAAAACCATTACACAGAGCAGGTAAGTATAATATGCTTGTTACATAGAGTAATTTCAAGAATTAATATTTAGAATCATTATTTAACTGTGTAGCTTTAAAATGTATATAAATGTTTTTGGATAGAGTGGGGAATGGTGTTTTTCTGTCATTACATCCTTCTGTAGACACAGCAGGAAGCAAGAAGATCTCTCCAAAGGGTGGGGATATCCCCTTCTAGAACATTGTTCACCAGAAGCAGGT